>NW_016157278.1:353546-354033 GCF_001687245.7 Rhagoletis zephyria | reverse complement strand
GAACAAAAAAATAATTTAAAAATTCGACTTAAGTGCATATACCCAAGCTCTAAAGCGCCCAAATACACCGCACAAACTGCTGTCCAAACCTCCTTTTTCATATCCTCTATATATGTATCAAAGATCTATCAATAAGTATTGAAGGTGTGGCATCTTTCGTGATATCACTTGCAAGCATTTCGAACAAATTAGATGTTGAATCACCACACATATAATAAAAAATATAGATGATTTTCAATGAAATAACATTAAGATAAGATTTCCAAGCTTCATCAATTAGACTTTCAACTTCTCGACACAAAAACATGTAAATAGTGACGCGATAAATATTGAAAATGTAGCATTCCCGCGCGATCCATTGCTTTTTGAAATCAATCAATATGAATCACGATCCAAATATTACAATAAATATTGAACGTGTGACAGGCGCCCCAAACCGTGATAAATTAACGAGTAGACTGCCCAGCGATAATTTTCTTCGATATGT
>NW_016157278.1:342412-353446 GCF_001687245.7 Rhagoletis zephyria | reverse complement strand
CTTGATCATGTGGTTGTTGGTTTTTGTTAATATTTCTATTATTAGAATGTGTTACTTTTAGGTGTGCTCTGAATTGCAGCGGAATAGCTGCGCTTGATTGTAGTTGGCTTAGCAAAGCAGTTCTACCATATTTTCAAATTATTGTTGCTTTTCCACAATAAGTTTTCACTAAAAACGGCCTCAAGCTCATAAAAATTGTTGAATATAATATTCCCAAAGATCATAAAAAGGTATTAACTCAATTATTTTCAGAATATAGCGACATATTTGGCATCGATTCAGAGCCAGTAACAGCAAATAATTTTTATAAGCAGCAAATACAACTTACAGATCCTACTCCTGTGTACATAAAAAATTATAGAATCCCGCACGCCCACAAATTAGAGGTAGAAAAACAAGTGAAAAAATTGTAGAAGATAATATAGTCGAACCCGCTACACCAGCGTACAATAGTCGTTTACTTTTAGTTACAGAAAAGTCACTGCCAAATTCAAGTGAAAAACGATGGAGGTTAGTCGTTGACTGCCGCCAAATTAACAAAAAACTAGTTGCAGATAAATTCCATTTACCAAGAATTGATGATATTCTTGACCAACTTGGAAGAGCAAAATATTNAGAAGATAATATAGTCGAACCCGCTACACCAGCGTACAATAGTCGTTTACTTTTAGTTACAGAAAAGTCACTGCCAAATTCAAGTGAAAAACGATGGAGGTTAGTCGTTGACTGCCGCCAAATTAACAAAAAACTAGTTGCAGATAAATTCCATTTACCAAGAATTGATGATATTCTTGACCAACTTGGAAGAGCAAAATATTTTTCATGCTTAGATCTCATGTCGGTTTCTATCAAATAGAATTAATGAAAAATTTCAGAGATATTACTTCATTTTAAACAAATAGTGGCTCATATCGCTTCAAACGACTCCCTTATGGCTTAAAAATAGCACCAAATTCTTTCCAAAGAATGATGACCTATGCATTTGCTGGCTTATCACCAGCACATGCCTTTATCTATATGGACGATTTAGTCGTTTTAGGATGCTCTGAAAAGCACATGATTCAAAATCTAGCCGATGTATTAGTTTTGTGTAGAAAGCACAACTTAAAACTCAACCCAGAGAAGTGCACATTCTTTATGCGTGAAGTAACGTGTCTATGTCACAAATGTACAGATAACGGCATTCTTCCAGACGATAGCAAAAACAAAATTATTCAAGACTATCCAAAACCTAAAAATGCCGAAGAAGCGAAAAGATTTGTAGCTTTCTGTAATTACTAGATAATTTTTTAAAAATTTTGCGGAACACTCCCTATGTGGCGGGATTATGTAGAAAAAATGTTCCATTCGTGACGTGACGAAGCATTCAAATATCTCTCAAAAATAAACTCATGTCACCTACTGTACTGCAGTATCCAGATTTTACAAAGCAATTCTGTGTTACAACAGATGCAAGCAAATACGCTTGCGGTGCAGTACTTAGCCAGGAGCACAATGGTGTTCAACTGTCTATAGCATATGCTTCTAGAGCTTTCACTAAAGGTGAGAGCAATAAATCAACAATTGAGCAAGAACTGGCAGCAATCCAATGGGCGATTGCACATTTTCGACCGTATTTATATCGAACAAAATTTTTAGTAAAATCCGATCATATGTATGTAGACCCTTATCATATTTGTTTGCGATGAAAAATCCGTCATCAAAATTAACACGTATGAGGCTAGATCTCGATTTTACAATAGAATACCTTTGGGGAAAAAACCATATAGCTGATGCATTATCAAGAATAAAATGTGATGACACAATCACAAGTAAAGAAATAACAATTCAAGATTTAAAATGAGCAAGATTCTAAAATTCTTGTCATGACTAGATCTAAAAGGAAAAAACTAGATCCTATAAAAAACTCACATTGTTGTGTTGTAGGTTCAATAAAAAAGCGTTTGTGTTCACTGATGCTTACAAGTCTAGATCTTTATTAGTAATCCCAGACCGAACTTGTTCAAGCCCGAGCGTTATTCAAAACCTTCGCCTAGGGATGAGAGTCGCAATCGTACACCTACAATAAATGCATAGGGTTGCCAACGCTAGGCTAATACAGTCATCACATCTCCCTTCTTACAAAATCATTTGGGTCATCGTTAGATCATTTAACATCATAGCTTAGATAATCATTACGTTGTTTAGTATAATAATTCAGATAATCATAAAATTGTTTAATATGATAATTTAACCTCCCTACCCGCCCGTGTTCGCGTATCTACGCTAGGAGCCGGTTCTGTCGATACATTTACTTTTCTAGCTTTTCGAGCTGGCTCCTGTGTATCTATCTGGAGGATCGCTTATTTCAAATTGGGCCCTTTCGCTATTAAAATCATTTACATTGGTATTTCGACCCTCATAGAGTTCATCGTTTTTCCGCTTGTCATTATAAGTCGGACCATACAAGTGTCTTCGATTTCTCTCTATCTTATTTCCACTAGATAACTCCACCACATACGATCTAGGTCTGTCGCAGATCTTAGTTATTCTAGCTGGAACTAAGGGTTTATTTAAGTCTTTCCTTACGTAGACTTTATCATTTATATTCAAAGGTCTTAAATTGCGGGCACTGCTATCATAATGGTCTTTTTGCCAAGTTGTCTATTAATTCATTTCTCTTTCATCTCTCTATTCTCTCTTTCTCTTTCATAATTTATTTTATTAGGTAAAATTCCTCTGATTTTCCTACCGAACATGATTTCATTGGGAGACTTTAATCCCTCGCCTATCGGTGTATTTCTGTATTCTAGCATTGCCAGATTTGGATCTTTACCTGGATCGTCATCCAATTTGTTAAGCATTCTTTTGATGGTGCCTATGTGCCTTTCAACCATTCCGTTCAATTGAGAATACTTTGCGCTGGACGTTTTCCAGGTGAAGTTCCAATCTTTGGCAAACTTTGAAATTTCCACGCTGTTCAGTTGGGTGCCAGGATCTGAATATACAGTGTACGGAATGCCATGTCTATCAAATTGTGATTTTAATACGGCTAACACCGAGCTACTAGACATGTCTTGCAATTTAGCAACTTTTACATACTTGCTGAAATAATCCACTATTAGCAGAAATGCTGAACCATGATAGTAAAACAAATCTACACCTAACGTTTGCCATGGTCCATCCGGGACCTCCCTATTTATTAGAGTCTCTTTAACGTTAGCGTTTCTATATTTAATGCAAATTGCGCAATTATCTACCATGTCTTCGATTTCTTTGCTCATAAGAGGCCAAAACAAAATTTCTCGAGCTCGATTTTTACATTTTTCTTTTCCAAGATGATTAAAATGTATTAATTTTAACATTTCTTTTCTTAGATTTTTAGGGACTATTATTCTGCTACCTTTGAATATTATGCCATCTATAACACTTAATTCATTTGAGTAGTTATAATATGGTTTTACAATGCTGTGAACCTGCCTCTTATTAGTAGGCCAACCTAGCCTTATGTTTTCCATTAACATTTGCATTTCGCCGTCCGACTCTGTTTCTTTAACAAACTGATGTTTTTTATCTAGTGATAAGGGAAAGGATTCCATAACTAAGCAAACTTGTGCTTCAATTTCTTTTTCTAGATCCAATTTTTCGTGGATACAGTAGGCTCTGGATAACGCCTCTGCTAAGAAGAACTCTTTACCAGGCTTGTATTTAACTGTGATGTTGTATCTTTGTAGTCTGAGCTTTATGCTTTGTAATCTGGCCGGACAGTCATGTATACACTTTTTAAATATTGCCTCTAGTGGCTTGTGATCTGTCTCAACTAAAATATCCTTGCCGTATATCTGTTGATCAAATTTTATGCAGCCAAACGCTATGGCAAGGGCTTCCTTTTCAATTTGAGCATATCTTTGCTCTGTTTGGGTTAATGCTTTGCTCGCATAAGCTACAGGTAAGCTGTTTTGCAACAATACCGCCCCTAGGCCATTTTTGGACGCATCAACACTTAACACTACTGGCTTTTGTACATCGTAATATTGTAGGACTGGTGCTTTGCATAGTAATTCTACAAAGGCTTGGTTCGCGTTCTCATCCCAATTCCACTGCACATTCTTCTTGGTTATTTCTCTTAACACAGGATTTCTAGTCGCTAAACTAGGAATAAACCTTGAAGAAAAGTTTCAAGCTCATTTTTATTTTTGGGGGGTTTCATATCAACAATTGACTTCACCCTGTCTATGTCAATTTTTATGCCTTGGTCAGTGAAAATATGATCTATGTACCTAACCTCTTTGCTGTTCATTTTGCATTTATCTAGTTTAAATTTTACATTCCTATTTTCAGCTCTTTCTAAACCTTTTTCTAGTCTAGCATCATGTTCTTCTTGGTCTTTGCCTCTGATCCTAACATCATCAACGTAAATGTCAACGCCCTCTATATCACCAAAGATTTCCTCGAAACACTCCTGAAATACTTCAGTGGCAGAATTAATGCCAAACGACATTCTTAGGTATCTATATCTGCCAAATGGGGTGATAATTGTCATCATGTAACTACTTTTTTCTGTTAACCTGACTTGGTGAAATGCTTTGTTTGCATCAAGCACGCTAAAAATTTTGCTTCCTGCTATGCTAGANACCAAAGATTTCCTCGAAACACTCCTGAAATACTTCAGTGGCAGAATTAATGCCAAACGACATTCTTAGGTATCTATATCTGCCAAATGGGGTGATAATTGTCATCATGTAACTACTTTTTTCTGTTAACCTGACTTGGTGAAATGCTTTGTTTGCATCAAGCACGCTAAAAATTTTACTTCCTGCTATGCTAGAACTTAATTCATCAAAGGTAGGTATTTTTTTATGCTGTCTTTTGATAGATTTGTTAAGCTCAGTTGGATCTATACAAATTCTGATCTGACCATTCTTTTTTTGCTGATTACTATAGGGTGAACCCATTCAGTTGGCTCAGTAGCTTTTTTTATTATGCCATCTTTTTCCACCTTATACAATTCTTCTTTCACTAAGTCATTTAGTGCAATTGGTATTTTCCTGCAGGCTGCAATGATAGGTTTCGCATCGGCTTTTAATTGAATGTCATATTTGAAATTAGTAATGCAGCCCATGCCTTCAAATACTTTTTTATGTTTATTTAATATTTTGTCTACCGACGAACCATTATCATCTACCTTTATGTTGTGAACTCTTTGCACAATGTTGAGTTCTATTAGACTAGGTAAACCTATTATCACTGGCTGGTTGATAACCAGTCACTATAAACTCTAAATCTGCCCTTTCTCTATTTTAAAATTTACAATTTAAACTACATTTGCCAATAACACTTATACTCTGGCCACCATATGTAGTTAATTTTACATTCGTTTTAACAATCTTAGTATTTTTTAGTTTAATACTTATTAATTTACGTATTGGCATGACGTTACATCTAGCTTTACCTCAATTTTGCAAAAATTATTTACTGTAATTTGTTCAGTCCAGTCTAATTCATTACTAGAGCTCTCCACGCTACCGACATATAACGAATCTACTTTTTCATCGCGAGTCTCTGACTTTATTTTAATTTTGCACATTCTAGCAAAGTGATTTTTTCGCTTACAATTATTACATACTTTACCAAACGCGGGACATTGGCGATGTCCATGATGTCGTCCGCATTTCTGGCAAACCCGCTGCTGGTTGGACTAAGATGGCGACCTCCTGTCAGCGCCACCACTTGCCTTGTTGTTGCCGCTATACGTCTTGCTGTTTTCGCCGCCCCAGGTCTGCTTCCGCGAACTTCCGGTCGCCACGTGGTTCTCGACTTTTTTCTTTATCACGTGTATCTTCGAATCTTCACCAATCGTCTTCATTTGCATATCTGCCAGTTCTACTGCTCTGCATATCTGTATGCATTTGTCCAGATCTAAGTTCTTTTCTCGCAGTTAACGGTACCTCAGTTCGGAGTCGCAAATTCCACAGACTACTCTGTCTTTTAGGCTATCTTTGAGGTTACCAAAACCACATGTGGCACTTAGCGTTTTTAGGTCTTTTAAGTAATTCGTAAAATTTTCACCGCTTTGTTGCGCGCGCGTGAAAAACACGTGTCTCTCCACTGTCTCGGTTGCTTTCGGGGAGCAGAAATCCTCAAATGCTTTTATCACTGCATTGAGTTTCTTGTCATCCGCTTCACTTGGTCCAAAGGTGTTATATTTTTCGAGTGCCTCATCCCCGAATACGTGCAGAAACACAGCTACCTCTTTTTTGTCCAGCCCCGTGGCTTTCATGTAAAGGTCGAACTTCTGCTTCCATTTCTTCCATTTTTCCTTTGTGTTGCCGTCGAATGTCAACGGTGGTGGTGTCTTCATCGAAGTTTCCATTATTTCAGAGTTTCTTTTCTTGAATCTTAGTCGGAGCAGTAACTCCACATGCCAACGTTTTTTTGTTTGCGACTTTTCACCAAACACTTGTTCGATCAGATTTTGGAACTCGCTTTGAGTTTTTTGCTTAGCCCTGCTGGGTTTCAATACACGCCGTTGCTCTGGTTTTCGGCAAGAGTCTATATTAATGTCCGAACCAGCGATGCTCAAAAGGTTAGTTGAAATTAAACTACCGGTTGCGCCATGTTGTGTTGTAGGTTCAATAAAAAGCGTTTGTGTTCACTGATGCTTACAAGTCTAGATCTCTATTAGTAATCCCAGACCGAACTTGTTCAAGCCCGAGCGTTATTCAAAACCTTCGCCTAGAGATGAGAGTCGCAATCGTACACCTACATACATGCATAGGATTGCCAACGCTAGGCTTATACAGTCATCACACACATATCTCTCAAAATTTGATTAAAAAAGATAAGCCCAAGTTAATGACGAAATAAAATTTAATAACGTCAAAAAGTGTGTCACACTAAAGCTCTCTCTTTATAAGTGCTTATTAAAGAACGGAAAAGAGACTTTAGTACACGTTAAGGTTAATGATTTGTTTGTTAATGAGAAATTTGACTTAGGACAATTTTTCTCAAGGCTGGAAACAGCCGCCGGCAAATGGAAAATTACAAGTTTAAATATGTCACCAAAAGAAGAAATATTCGAAACCATACTCAAAGAAAGGGGCAACAAATATCTAAAGAAAATTAATATTGCGCTATTACCCAAGGTGACAACAATAAATAATCAAACTAGAGATATGGTGACTGAAATTTTAAAAAAGTTCCACGAAAATCCAATCACTGGTGGCCACAGTGGTGTCGCGAGTACTACTGCAAAAATAAAACGTTGTTACTATTGGCGATGCATGACTAAAGACATCAAAACTTATATGAAGTCATGTGAGAATTGCCAAAAAGCAAAAATAACAAGACACATCAAACCACCCGCAGTAATAACAACAACACCAACTGCTGCGTTTGGAATAGTGTTTGTTGACACGGTTGGACCTGTGCCTAAATCGCAGAGTGATAACGAATACGCTGTTACAATTATTTGCGAACAAACCAAATACTTGATAACAGTTAAAGTTCCGAAAAAGGACGCAAAGACAATAGCAAAAGCAATTGTAGATTCCTTGATCTTAGTCTATGGCCCTATGAGGACACTCATAACGGACATGCGCACAGAATACAGGAACGAAATTTTAAATGAGATTTGCGAGCTTTTAAAAATACAAAAAATTACATCCACCGCTTATCATCATCAATCACTAGGTACAGTAGAGCGTAGCCACCGCACTTTAAATGAGTATTTACGCTCATATATTTCGGTGGAAAAAGACGATTGGGACGAATGGTTGCGATATTTTACATAGTGCTACAATACCACACCTACAGTAACACACAACTACCGCCCTTTCGAACTAATTTTCGGCAGAACGGCGGAAGAAATAAATTTTGCTGATAAAGCAGAACCGATATATAATATAGATAACTACGCGAATGAACTAAATTTAAATTGCAGATAGCGTGGGAAAGAGCAAGACTTTTGTTACAGCAACAAAAAGAAAAAGCAAAGAAATTAGTAGATAGGAATTCAATAGATTATAAAATAAATATAGGAGATAAGGTAATTATTACAAAAGAAACAGGACATAAGTTAGAAAATAAATATATAGGGCCATACAGTGTCATAGAAATAGACGATAGGAATAACTATACAATAGAAGACAAAAATAAGAAAAGAATTAGAGTACATGAAAGTAGATTAAAACCATTTAGCGCATAATTGTTCACCAAATGAATGAATATCACTTTTTGAAAATACAACTTGTCCTTTTCTCTAAAACATTTTTTATTATATAATCAGAATTTTCACTATTTTGTGTAAATAGAGATTTCAAAAACATATATGTAATTAAAATGAATTTAAAAAAAAAGATATAAAATAAAATAAAGGTAATATTAAAATTTTGAAATCTTTATCATTTAGAATAATTTCATATATTATATGTATCTAAGCGTGATCACAACTGCAGTGTGCTCCCGCTTCCAAACGGGGAAGGTGTTATACGCTTACATAGTTGCAACATAATAACAACAAAGTAGCATGCCCATCCGACGTGTATTTATTTAATACATTTTGATAAACTACACGTTCTGCGCATTCAGCAATTCTAGCGTGAGAGCGATCGCAAAGCTTTTCGTTTATATTTAAAATCTGCAGCGTAAGCGTCTGGCTCCTTCTTCAAAGAAATACGCTTAACTTAAAAATATGTGATGAATAAAGTACAGTTGCATTTAAAGCTTAAATCAAGAACGTCGTCACTTCAATATTCTACTTTTTTGCATAACACAACGTCAAGCACAGTTTTTGACAATAAATTTACTCAATTTGAACTGGTGTTTACTAAAACCACTGTTTTACCCAATGAATTACAAAAAAATAAAATTGACCTAATTTACAATTTTGACAATTATGCAAAAGAAGTAAAGTATCGCATGCAAAAATCCTATGCACTTGCTAAAGAACTCATAATAAAACATGTAATCCAAAACATACAGTAATTTGAAAGTAGAGTACGTCCGATACAAATTAAAGAAAAAGATACGATTCTAATCCAAAGAAAACCAAGGGATAAGCATAGCAATATATACATACCGTCGTTTAAAGTGCAAAACCGCGTATCAACAAAATGCAAAACCGCGTATCAGCAAAATGCAAAACCACGTATGTGAAGTTGTAGAAATTATTTTCTAGAGCGTAAAAACACTCATATTTCAAAATGGTTCTATTTTTTATAAACAATCGCATTTCTGGCTAGTATATTTCAGGACGAGTGGATAAGGATTGAGCCAAGAGCTTGTGTGAGCAAATCCAATTTTTTGCAGCCAATGTCAGTTACGCGGTTTTGCAGAATGACGATACGCGGTTTTGTACTTTAAACGACGATATATATATTAGAGAGCTGCAAAGTTCCCAGGCAAACTGCACTTCTTACATTCAATCGAAAAATAGGAACACATGCTTGCGGTACGCCAAAAAAAAAAGTAACAAAAGTAGAGAACATCCCAAATCATCGTAGCTGAACGATGTTACTCGACGGCGCTCTCCTTCACTAAATACGTGTTCCGCTATGCTCACATACTTAAGTATCAAGCAACCTGAACGTAGCATTTGGAAACTTCACATAGGAAGTTCAAACTGCACATGAAATTTTATGATCTCTTTATGGATTTGGATTCTACTTATAACACGCGCAGACATTTTTTTTAGAATGTGATCAGGTTTGCATTCGTTCGATTTTCAAAAATTGGGTATGATATTAAAGCGCTTGGCCTGTAGAAGTGTACTAAGGTATTTCCACCTGTGAAAATTTTTAATTAAAATTATTTAATGAGTTAAATCAGTTATTAAAGTATGTGTATAAGTATAAATTGGTTTGAAAAGGCTCCATTTCTTCATTTCGACATATGTAGGAGTGTTGCCACTCGTTTAAAAAGTCAAATTCAACTATAATTAAGGGAGTTAGGTAAATTAAAAACATACATATTTGTGTATTAAATTGTGGGTGTTCGAATACGTGAAGCAGTTTTTTGTGAACGAGTTAAGATCTGCACAGTTCTTTCGAATTTAAAAAATTAGATGTCAAATTAAGGACTTTGGTTTTATTTTTTGAAGTAAGAACTTTTTTACAGGTACAGGGTGAGTTGATGCAATAGATATCGATAACAAAACCTATAAAAATATCGATTACAAAATCGATGACAAATTCGTTAAAAATTTCGATAGCAAAACCGATAATAATATTGGTAGAAAAATCGATTAGAAACTCGATAACAAAATCGATAAATAATTGATAACAAAATCGATAGCAAAAATCGAATAGCAGATCCATAAAAGTATCGATAACAAAATCGATAAATAGTCAATAGCAAAATAGATAAAAATATCGATAACAACCCCGATAAAAATATCGAATCCAGAAAATCTCTATATTGTATTGGCAACGCTATTAAAAATATTACCTCTTGATAAAAGTGCACTGAAATGCCTTTCATTCGATAGAAGCGTTGCAAAATTTTACGCCACTTAAATATTTTATTCACTTGATTTTCAGACAGATGGCAACCCTATGTAAAAATTTGCTTTTTTCCGAAAGCGGTAAAGCTGACCTTCCAAATTGTGTTTCAATATTTAAATTTGATGTAGTATGTTATAGAGCAATGACATAAAAATACCTAAAAGAAACTCATATGGATGTATGTACATATATGTATACATGTATATATACAGGGTGTCCCATAAGTAACGTGCCAAACTTTAGGGCAAGGTAGGTGGGGGGGTGAGCTCACTGATAAACAAAAAATTTTCAGGTAAAAGTGTCACCGTTTTTGAAATATTTACATTTTTTTCGAATTTAAAAAAAATCGTGCCTTTTCATGTGTTTTCTTTAACTGCAACTACAAACCGGGCAATACTTAGTAAATTTTTTATTGTAAAATACTTCCAGATAGTTGCCTCTCCATACTCAAATGCAATGTAGTTAAAATAAATTAAGGAACCATCATAAAATTAGGACTATTTCTGGATTTTTAACTTTTTGATATTTTCTTCCCCAACTTTGACTATCTCGG
>NW_016157278.1:332028-342116 GCF_001687245.7 Rhagoletis zephyria | reverse complement strand
AAAAAGTTAAAAATCCAGAAATAGTCCTAATTTTATGATGGTTCCTTAATATATTTTAACTACATTGCATTTGAGTATGGAGAGGCAACTATCTGGAAGTATTTTACATAAAAAATTTACTAAGTATTGCCCGGTTTGTAGTTGCAGTTAAAGAAAACACATGAAAAGGCACGATTTTTTTTAAATTCGAAAAAATGTAAATATTTCAAAAACGGTGACACTTTTACCTGAAAATTTTTTGTTTATCAGTGAGCTCACCCCCCCACCTACCTTGCCCTAAAGTTTGGCACGTTACTTCTGGGACACCCTGTATAAGAAACGTATAGAAACAAACGTAAATATATTTTATGTGCACGAGACATATCATATTTCTTATATACAAATTATGCTCTCCAACGAAATCTTCCTAAAATACTTGAAAACTTCACATGAAGGAAACTTTTACTTGCGGAAGTTTCACAACGTAGTACTCCTCTTTTATGTTCCTCTCTTTTTCGGAACATATTTTTGTCGCGTACTTTAATTAGTTACTCGACGCTTAGCGACTATACTTCTCTTCACTATCCGCGCTCTCAGTGGGAGGAAGAGAAGGATGTGTATTCGCTAGAAAACTTCAATATGAAGCCAACTATCTTCCGATGCAGACCTCTAATATATATATATATGGGTCCTTATGTTGTACAGAAAGTAGACGGTGTAAATGTTACTGTTTTCGATAAAACCAAGAATAAATTAGAAACGGTTCACATAACCCGAATCCATAAAGTCACTTAAAGACATTTTTATGAATTCTATTTTGCTCAATTAAGCAACTGCATACTTTTTTTCTATTTTGAGGAAATTCTCAAATTTAACCAAATTTAACCTTCCACGTCATATATTCAAAAATGATATAGTTAATAAAAACGTGTATTAAGCTATTGACTTCATTTGGAAAATATATATGGGATGTTCCACGGAACAAAGACAAGGCTTCTAAACAAAAATTGTGTTGATGGATTTAAGATTAATGGCTTAAAAGATTTGTGCAATTGTCTTCTCTTGAATGCTGAGTGGCGTTTCTTCGAAAATTTCAAATAACGATGCCAATATAGCGGATAAATGGCATTAAGTTCGAAAACTTTCGAATCCTGGAAAAACTGAAATTATTCTCAAACTCCTTATCCAACAGTTTTTCGTGTCCCTGAATACACATCTAATGCTACATTTTTTTAATTGAAAATGGCAATCCAAAGTGGCGGATAAATTTTTGGAAATCGACTGGATGGGCTTGAAATTTCTTGTTCGAGGGTTTTTGGGATCGCTGATTACAAATTGGAAGTTATTTTTTACAAATGCAAAATGGCGGATCCAAAATGGCGGAGATATTTTTTAGAAATCGACTGGACGTGCTTGAAATTTCTTGTCTGGGGGTTTTTAGGATCGCTGATTACAAATTGGAAGTTATTTTTTAGAAATTTAAATTGACGGATCCAAAATGGCGGAAAAGTTTTTGTAAATCGACTGGATGTGCTTGAAATTTCTTGCACGGGGGTTTTTGGGATCGCTGATTTCAAATTGGAAGTTTTTTTTTTTAGAAATTCAAAATGGCGGATCCAAAACAGCAGACAAATTTTTAGAAATCAACAGGATATGGTGGAAATTTCTTGTTTGGTTTGGTTTTTGAGATTCCTGCTTACAAATTCGAAGTTATTTTTTAGAAGTTCAAAATGGCGAATCAAAAATGGCAGACAATTTTTTGAAAATTTATGGAAATTGGTCGAAACGTTTCTCGGAGGTTTTTTTGGTCGCTGATTACGAATTTTAAGTTACTTTACGGAAATTTGAAATCGCTGTTTCAAACTAGTGAACAAACTTTGGAAAATTATTTCGGCGGGCCGAATGAATGGCCGTCCTAATCCTCAGTTCCGAGTCTATTCAGTTTGGATTGGGGAAAAGGGGAGTATAAAGGAATCAAAATTTAGAAAAGTAGCCATTGGTGAGCAGGTGCTGGTGCCGCTTTTCTCTCAAAGTGTTTACCGCTGGTAAACCCAAAAGTAAAAAATTTAAAAACTAATTAATAAAATTAAAGTAAAATCTGTGGAAAATTAACAATAACAAAATCTCTAAAGGACCCTTTTATATTTCAAAAACCTGGGTAACAGTTATTCGTCGCCACCCTGTACATCAAAATTTAGGAAAATATTTCGGTTGTTTATACCCGAATTTTTCCGAATTTGCCAACTTCATTTTTAAAATTTTTGCGCGCACTCATTACACTGTGCGGCGCAGTCCCTTGGATCGCAGCTATCAATATTCCATGTCCACCATTAAGACGGTTCCCTCCTCGATCTTGCTCTGGAGTCCATTACAGTTAAATTGTAATATTTTCGTGTGCCTTGGGAGACTAATCGCAAAGCAGGGTGTGAAGTGTGGTGTTGCCTGCCAGGCATTTGTGTATGCTGTTGTTGGAGGTGCTGCCTTGTGGTTTTAGTAGGCGGCGTCGCGGAATATATTTGCGATTGCGCAGCTCTGTAACATAGGGCCTTGAAAGTTGCTGGTCCATTCTCGAGTGGTGCGCAGACCTGAACATGCCCTAAAGTGGCACCATCCAAGGCAAGAGTTGAGTTTGACTGATATCGCATTACGGTATATCCTGGACCAATACACCAAACAGAATGTGAGGAACTAGGAGCTGTTGATATATCCACGCCCGTGGATTGCGGCGGCGTGTGGGAGAGGGTGTGGTTATGTTGACATGTTAGAGTTGTGTTGCTTCTGAGGTCTGAGCAGGTTCTGAGGTGACTCCATCCATATTGCACCTAACTGAGTGGAGTTTGGGTGTAATATTCCCCGGTATTCGCTGCAGGTATAGGTTTCTGGTCCAGGGTTTGATTCGATGCTAGTTCCAATGTGCTTGTTCGGAGCAGCAGCGGATAAGCCAGCAACATAAAATATGTTTATCAAAATCAATATGAATAACGTTATCTGATCACACTGAAATTTTCATACTCAATTGAGCTGCATATTTACTTGTATGTATTTAAACTGTGCTAATTTTGTTTCCCCTTTATACTATGTATAAAGCATACGTATATACATACATACATATATGTATGTGCATACGTACCGCCCGCGCTCAGTTGGATACATTCGTATGCAAGCAAGCGAAAAATAGTACATATGTATGTAAGCAATATTGTGTGCGCGGGTGCATACGTGCATAAATATATATATGTAAATTCTCATGCATTTAAGAAAACTGGTTTTCTATTGTTGGTGATGAATTTGCAGTTATCCAATGTAATTAGGACATACTTAAATAGTTCAAGGTGAACTTTCTGTTAGTTAGTCGCGGACCAAATCTTGTTAAATACAGTTGCTTAACTTATGCATACATCGTTTGTTTTATTTTAATAGCTGCTAAAAAGGCTTAGTAGCTCAACATTTGGTGACCCCGACGTGATCGTATCACGCGATTTTTCGTTTGTTTCCGGCCGCTTACTGAGATAATTCTGCCACACTAGTGTAAACGTCAGCAACTTCGTCATGCCAGGGGAAGGTGCAGATCGAGTAGCCTTTCTAAAGCTGAAAACAAAGGCCATATTCAGCAGACTGGAGAGCTTGATTAACGAGTTGGACGCAGACAAGCTACACAGTATGGATGAGTACAGTCTTTCAGCAATGCTAGAATCCTTAGGCGAATTGAAATCCAGTTTTTCTGCCGCACACACAAGCCTAGAGGAATTGGACTTCGACTCCATTGCCAGCGACCTGCCAAGTAACTTCGATGCTGCTCTAATCAACCTTAGAGCTACACTGCAACGCGAGATTGGTAAACGTAGTGCCTCGCAACATTGCTCCACGCTCAGAATGAACTCCAGTGAGACCCAATCAATCATTGTGAACGCTAATAGCTCACGCTTGCCATTGCTGACACTGCCTAAATTCAGTGGCGCCTACACCGAGTGGACAAATTTCTATTCAATGTTCACGTCAATAATCGACAAGGACAGCGACCTCACCAACATCGACAAATTGCAGCATCTTCGTTCCTGTCTGAGCGGCGCTGCCCTTGACACCGTGCGCTCGCTGGAAATAAACGACGCTAATTATAACACTGCATTAGATCTTTTACAAAAGCGCTTCGATAACAAACGTCTTATATTTCAGGCACACGTCAGGGAGATATTTGGGCTAGAGAGGGCAGATTCAAACGTAACCAAGCTACGAGAGCTGACAGATAAGGTCACAGCACACATACGCGCATTGCAGTCGCTCGCATCCAATGGGAAGATCGCAGATGGCATCATCGTACAATTGGTGATCCAGAAACTCGACAAAAAGACGCAAGCTAAATGGGAGGAGAGTTCATCGATCAGCGAACTGCCATCCTGGGATCAATTAGCTATGTTCTTGGAGAAGCGCTGCAGAACACTCGAGAACGTTGAGCATTCTATGCAGACACCGACTGGTCAGGCGGTAAAAGCTAACAAGAACGTGAGTACTGGTCAGAGGAAATCCTTTGTTGCTTCCAACGGCTCAAAAGGTGTTTGTGTGTTTTGTGGATCTGCCGAGCATGCAATTTATAGCTGTCAACGCTTCGCAAATTTGTCTCCGAACTTACGCCTGAGGGAAGTTAAGAAGCTTTCCCTTTGTCTTAACTGCCTAAAGACTGGGCATCAAATTCGTGACTGCAAATCCGGATCGTGCCGCGCCTGTCAGTCGAAACACCACACGCTCTTGCATTTCGAACGCTCAACTGCATCGTTAATCAATAGTCAAGCCGAAGCTTCGTCGGCAGCTACAGTTCAATCCAACGCTATGACTGCATCGTTATCTGTGTCGCCTAGTGCCCCAGTATCTCCTTCTGATGCTGTGTTCCTAGCTACTGCCGTCGTTCTGGTAAAAAATCGTGCTGGAAGCTTCGTGCCTTGCAGGGCGCTTTTAGATTCTGGCTCCCAGTTACACTTTGTCACAACTCGCCTTGCAAACCAATTGCAGCTTGTAAAAGCAAAATCTTCTGCTACAGTATCTGGCATTGGAGATGCCAATTTCTCAACGGAGGGTTACTCAGTCGACCTCGTACTGAAGTCGCGGACTTCAGATTTCTCAACAAACATAACAGCTGTTGTTGTGCAAACCATAACCGACAACCAGCCTGGCTGCTCCGTGAGCACCAACGAGTGGAATGTTCCGTCGAATATACAACTAGCTGATCCTGGGTTCAACTTACCGCAGCGAATTGATCTGCTCATTGGAGCAGCATTGTTCTTCGATCTGCTATGTGTGGGGCAGATACGCTTGGCATACGGTTTACCACTCCTTCAGAAAACACGCCTCGGTTGGGTGCTATCTGGAGGGGGGCAACAAGCTCCAAAACTATCATCTTTTGTGGTGCGACGGAAGTCCTCCAGTGATATTATTTCCACTCGGTTGGAAGATTTAGTGCGTCAGTTCTGGGAAATAGAGCACAACTTCGAGCCGATCTCTAAGGCCTCCCAAGAAGATATCGACTGCGAAGCCCACTTCCGGGAAAATTATTTGCGATTGTCATCAGGCGAATACTCAGTTCGTCTTCCCATGAAGCGTGGTGTGGAGGCCCTTGGAGACTCCTATTTGCAAGCTCGTCAACGCTTCGAAAGTCTTGAACGAAAATTCGCTCGTAACCCTGAGCTTAAAACAGAATATAGTAAGTTCATAAAGGAATATCTGGACCTTAATCACATGTCGCTAGTTACCAATGAGGTTTTTCAACAATGCAAGTATTTTCTGCCGCATCATTGCGTCATCAAGGATGACAGTAGCACAACAAAGCTGAGAGTGGTTTTTGATGGCTCTGCATCCACTACTTCGGGCTTTTCGCTGAACGACCTACTCATGGCAGGCCCAACTATTCAGCCGAAACTTTTTAATATCCTTATTAGATTTCGTACTTTTCCCATAGCACTTACTGGGGACATCTGTAAGATGTATAGGTGTGTTCGCGTCACCCCACCAGATAGCATGCTCCAATGCATATTGTGGCGTGAATCTCCTCAGGAAAACTTTGCCATCTATAAGTTAGACACGCTGACTTATGGAACTAAGCCTGCGTCATTTCTGGCCATACGTGCCATGCACCAACTCGCAGCTGACGAATCCTCGACTTACCCCATTGGTGCAGAAATAGTGCGTCGAGACTTCTACGTAGATGACTTGATATCTGGAGGCGATTCGATGGAAGAAGTACTGAATATCAAGCTACAAACAACTAGCCTCCTTGCTCGAGGAAACTTTAAGTTACGCAAGTGGTGCTCTAATAGTCCAGATATCCTTCGTGATATACCTGACGTAGACAAGGAACGTTTCCTTAAGTTTGACGATGGCAGTGACATCACCAAAGCTCTGGGACTAGTTTGGGATCCGGTCAAGGACAAGCTGCTATTTTCGTTTGTGCCACAACGAGAACTCGGTAAAAACTCAAAACGCTCTGCGTTGTCTACTCTAGCTCGCTGTTACGATCCCCTTGGACTAATGGGCCCTACGCTGACCAAGGCGAAGATTCTTCTGCAACGCATGTGGAGAGACAAGCTTGAGTGGGATGAGAGTCTACCGCAATCGTTAAACACCGCCTGGTCTGCCTTTTGCAGCGGGTTTGCAGACATACAGCACCTATCATTTCCTCGTTACGTCTTGCAACCTGGGGCCATTACAGAAATTCATGCATTTTGCGATGCAAGCCTTGAAGCTTATGGGGCTTGCGTTTATACGCGTTCAGCCAAGGATAGTAAGGTACAAGTGCACCTGTTGTGTTCGAAGGCCCGTGTCGCTCCACTGAAGACTATCACCGTGCCCAAGCTGGAACTCTGTGCAGCAACACTGCTGGCACAACTCATGGGTGAGTTTACAAAAATGAAGCTTTTTAACTGTTCATTTCATTGTTGGTCAGATTCCTCCACTGTCCTCTCGTGGCTGCGAGAAGAACCATCGAAATTTAACGTATTTGTCGCTAACCGAATTTCCACCATACATCAATTAACGGAGGGCATGCGGTGGCACTATGTTCCGACAGCAATGAATCCGGCGGACATTTTATCCAAAGGAGCTACCCCGCAGGAACTTCTAGGATCTTCACTTTGGATGCACGGCCCGTCATTTTTGCGAGAAGTGGAGGGCAGCTGGCCGCGCATGTGTCTACCACAACCAAAACTTCCAGAACTTCGACAAAAGGTGTTGCTTGCCGCACATAACCGCAATGACATTTCGCTTTCGTTCAAGTACATTAATTCATTTGGAACAATGCAGCGCATTTTTGGGTACGTCAGCAAATTTGTCAATATTACAACATCGCCAAGCTCTTCGCAGCTCACAGCCGCAGATATTCACCATGGAACTCAACTGCTTATTCGCTTAGTACAAAGAGCGCAACTTTGGCCGGAGTACACGGCATTACAGGCCAATAATTGCGTCCCGAGTTCGAGCAGCATTGTTTCGCTATCACCATTTCTTGATGACTTTGGAATTATTAGAGTCGGCGGGCGATTAAAAAACTCTATGCTTAGTTTTGAATCGCGCCACCCATGCATTATTCCGAAGGATCATCCACTGACATTTAGTATAATAACCTTTTTTCATCGCAAACAACATCACGCAGGTCCTCAAGCTTTACTCGCCTTCATTCGAATGCAGTTTTGGCCCATAGGTGGTCGGAAAACAGTCACTCGAGTCCTACAAAAATGCATTATTTGCTGCAAATCGAGACCGCGCCTTGTCGAGCACATAATGGCCGACCTGCCTAAAGAGCGAATTCAGGCCTCGCGCCCATTCATAGTCACCGGTGTGGACTACTGTGGGCCATTTTATTACAAGCCTGAAGTACGCAATAAATCGCCCCACAAATGTTATGTAAGCGTTTTCATTTGCTTCGCCACAAAGGCTGTATGGATGGAGTTGGTAAGAGACCTCTCAACAGGTGCTTTCATTGACGCGCTAAAACGATTCATCGCTACGCGTGGCATACCCAGCTGCATCTGGTCTGACAATGCGACGAATTTTGTAGGCGCCAAGAACGAGCTTAAAGAACTACGGAACTTAGCCCTCAGCGAGAAACACCGCAGCGAAGTCCACAACTTTTGCCTCAGTAATGGCTTTGATTGGCGTTTCATCCCACCTCGCTCTCCGCACTTTGGCGGTTTGTGGGAAGCGGCCGTAAAAACAGCCAAACAACATTTCTATCGTTCCGTTGGCTCATCACTGCTTGGCTTCGATGAATTGCGTACTTTGGTATGTCAAATCTGTGCTGTAATTAACTCTCGTCCTCTCGTACCCCTTTCAGAAAACCCAGAGGATTTAGATGTGCTAACGCCAGGCCATTTTTTGATTGGTGGTTCTCTGACAGCTCTTCCGGAACCGGATCTAACGACGCTAAACTACGACCGACTTGATCGATGGCAGCGTGCAACATACATTAAACAGGTTTTTTGGAAGCGGTGGACTCAAGAGTATCTAACTCTTCTACAGCAACGCGCAAAGTGGCGTTTACCTCATGCCAACATTCAAGTCAATGATGTCGTATGCATAAAGGAAGAAAACTCACCACCACTGAAGTGGCCTCTAGCACGGGTAATCGAAGTTGTCCCTGGAGCAGACGGTGTCGTACGTGTGGCACTTTTAAAAACATCTAGCGGCATAACGCGACGAGCCGTGAACAAGCTGTGTGTCCTCCCGGTGAAGGATTCTGTTGAAAGCCCTGACCTTTCAACGGGGGGGAGGATGTTCGGAGCAGCAGCGGATAAGCCAGCAACATAAAATATGTTTATCAAAATCAATATGAATAACGTTATCTGATCACACTGAAATTTTCATACTCAATTGAGCTGCATATTTACTTGTATGTATTTAAACTGTGCTAATTTTGTTTCCCCTTTATACTATGTATAAAGCATACGTATATACATACATACATATATGTATGTGCATACGTACCGCCCGCGCTCAGTTGGATACATTCGTATGCAAGCAAGCGAAAAATAGTACATATGTATGTAAGCAATATTGTGTGCGCGGGTGCATACGTGCATAAATATATATATGTAAATTCTCATGCATTTAAGAAAACTGGTTTTCTATTGTTGGTGATGAATTTGCAGTTATCCAATGTAATTAGGACATACTTAAATAGTTCAAGGTGAACTTTCTGTTAGTTAGTCGCGGACCAAATCTTGTTAAATACAGTTGCTTAACTTATGCATACATCGTTTGTTTTATTTTAATAGCTGCTAAAAAGGCTTAGTAGCTCAACAGTGCTTTTTACCCAAAAATCCACATCAACTCACGAGTCTTATATGAAAGCGAATGTACAATTTCAATTTCAATTTATTAAAGTGTACCCATTTGTGCATTAAGATGAGATCTTTTTTTGCACAATAATATAACAATAAAGTATGAGTATAATTCCATTTTTAAATACATATGTACATAAGTTAAGAGTTTCAAACGCGAATTGTTGTTGCACGTTTCGTTTCAGCTCTATGACCAAGTCCTACAACCACTTGTGGCTAACAACTCTCCGACGTCCTTACATATACATTTTCCCTTTAGGTGTATAACAGTTTATATTGGCTTAAAAATATCATCATTACATTCATACCTTGTGTAGTTTTCATGCAATGCACTCCGCTGCGGCCTAGTTTTGCGCGTACGACGCGATCTGTACCAGAAAGGTAGATATATCTTTGGCCCGCTAATGTGACACCATTGCTTGTTAGCAGATCTTGTTGGTCAAATCCTGCAATTAATTTTGCCAACTCCTCTTTTGTAATCTGCAAAGAATAACATACAAAATTTTAAAATATTATTATACATTAACAAATGAAAAAGTGGAACAAAAGCAACAAGAATCCACAAGGCGAACTTAGCACAGTGCGTAGGCAACTGGCTGAGTCGGTGGGATCGTCGGTTCGAATCCTACTGAAAGAAGTCTGATGAGGAAATGTGGTGATTTTCGAAATAGCTATCACTTCTACCATTTTTTTCAAATTATTGTTGCTTTTCCACAATAAGTTTTCACTAAAAACGGCCTCAAGCTCATAAAAATTGTTGAATATAATTGTTATAAGGCCATAAAA
>NW_016157278.1:330357-332018 GCF_001687245.7 Rhagoletis zephyria | reverse complement strand
TGAATTGCAGCGGAATAGCTGCGCTTGATTGTGTTGGCATAACAAAAATGAAAATAGTGGAAAATAAGCAACAAGAATTAATAAGGCGAACTTAGCACAGTGCATAGGCAACTGGCTGAGTCAGTGGGATCGTCGGTTCGAATCCTACTAAAAGAAGACTGATGAGGAAATGTGGTGATTTCCGAAATAGCTATCACTTCTACCATTTTTTCAAATTATTGTTGCTTTTCCACAATAAGTTTTCACTAAAAACGGCCTCAAGCTCATAAAAATTGTTGAATATAATTGTTATAAGGNATCTGAGGGGACTTTTTTCAAAAAGTTCTTTAAGAAACTATTTTTATTCATAAAAAATTCCATTTTTGGAGGTATTTTCAAATCGGTCCAGCTCACTTAATTCTTAATTTTTTTCCGAAATATTTTGGCGGACGTCTTTAAATATTATAAATTTTGTAATCCTGGCGGAAAAATCGCAACTTTTTTTGGTGATGCAGTCTAATGTATATAATTCAGATGAACGTAGTTTTTCGTACAGAAGATTGCAAGCAAAAACTTTCCTGAGCCATAATTCTTTAGTTTCTGTAATTAAATAGGCAAAACTTCTTAACTATTGTAGTGTTGTGTATAATATAGAATTTAATGAAACATACCAGTAAATACATAATAAGAAATTCGAATTGGTGTTTAGAACTTTATTTATAAGAAACATATTAAATAAAGACACATAGTTACTTAACTTTAACTTTTTTCACACTTTACTTTTCCCAATAACTTTTG
This sequence comes from Rhagoletis zephyria, assembly GCF_001687245.7. Classification (NCBI taxonomy): domain Eukaryota; kingdom Metazoa; phylum Arthropoda; class Insecta; order Diptera; family Tephritidae; genus Rhagoletis; species Rhagoletis zephyria. Next base: position 331,241 of record NW_016157278.1, on the reverse strand, counting down.
AAATTTTTGATTTGCCACTAATAATTTTATTTCGTATAGCAGCTTTGCTTAAGTTGTTGTTTTTGACAACTTATTTGTTGGTTAATGACTGCAAATAGTTTTATACAAAATTATTTATGCACCTGACGTACATTTATATAACTAGTCTACAAAATAAATGCAATGTTACCTCAGAAGACATCGGCTTTATAAGGGACTTGAAAAATAAGTTGCTTTATTATTTAAAAACAGTTGCTGTTGAAAACTAACAGATTTGCTCAAAATTGTGCTTTTTTTATACCCGCCAGCAAAAGAGCTCAAGAACTTTACCTCTGCAGCAAAGGTACACAAAAGAGAAATGTTTACAAATTATGAGAACGATAACTGAGAATTCTGACAGTACAACAGAACCACAAATTGCGGTTACACCTTTGTTACCTTCAGACAACTTTGAGCTGTTTTCAGGTCTTCTTAAACAACCTACCTTTGTGAGCAGAACTGATAAAGCTACTGCAGAGCTGCGGCGATATGAAAATATTGAGGTATTTTTTCATACGGACTTCGATATAATTAATTGGTGGGAGGTACACAAATGCGAAATGCCGCTGCTGCATAAACTCAGTCGTAGAGTAACAGCCACTACTTCAACTAGCGCATCGTCAGAAAGAGTTTTTTCTTCTGCTGGAAATGTTATTTCTGACAAAAGATGCCACCTTTTGTCAAATGATGATGCCCTTAATCAGTTGATATTTTTGCATTATAATATGCAGTTAGGAAACCAATAAAATTAACAAAAATTGCCTTTACAAATGTTTTTTCTTTGATGCTTTCATTACAGCAGTTATGCCATGCACCTGTTTTTCAAATCAAGCACTTGTTATTTGAATCGAGCACTTGATAGTATG
>NW_016157278.1:321574-330347 GCF_001687245.7 Rhagoletis zephyria | reverse complement strand
TTATGCACCTGACGTACATTTATATAACTAGTCTACAAAATAAATGCAATGTTACCTCAGAAGACATCGGCTTTATAAGGGACTTGAAAAATAAGTTGCTTTATTATTTAAAAACAGTTGCTGTTGAAAACTAACAGATTTGCACAAAATTGTGCTTTTTTTATACCCGCCAGCAAAAGAGCTCAAGAACTTTACCGAATCTGAGCAAAGGTACACAAAAGAGAAATGTTTACAAATTATGAGAACGTTAACTGAGAATTCTGACAGTACAACGGAACCACAAATTGCGGATACACCTTTGTTACCTTCAGACAACTTTGAGCTGTTTTCAGGTCTTCTTAAACAACCTACCTTTGTGAGCAGAACTGATAAAGCTACTGCAGAGCTGCGGCGATATGAAAATATTGAGGTATATTTTCATACGGACTTCGATATAATTAATTGGTGGGAGGTACACAAATGCGAAATGCCGCTGCTGCATAAACTCAGTCGTAGAGTAATAGCCACTCCTTCAACTAGCGCATCGTCAGAAAGAGTTTTTTCTTCTGCTGGAAATGTTATTTCTGACAAAAGATGCCACCTTTTGTCAAATGATGATGCCCTTAATCAGTTGATATTTTTGCATTATAATATGCAGTTAGGAAACCAATAAAATTAACAAAAATTGTCTTTACAAATGTTTTTTCTTTGATACTTTCATTACAGCAGTTATGCCATGCACTTGTTTTTCAAATCAAGCACTTGTTATTTGAATCGAGCACTTGATAGTGTGAATTACTCACTCAACCGACAATGTTTTTTCAATGCTATCACACGTTATGTTTGGAAATAAATGAGTGCGAGTGTGTGCAGATGTGAAAAGAAAGCGAGTGACTTAAAATGTAATTTGAGTGTATCCATGCAGTTCTCTGATGCATACATAGATTTAAAAAGCTGTTTACATACAAAAGTTTTATGAAAATGTCACATTACACAACTGTTTAAAACTATGTTATTTTTTATAAATAAGGCCGCAAACAAATCCTTACATCGTCAATTTCCATACCATATTATATTTTTACTCTTTCAATTTCGCTGACCAGCGCCGCAAACGATATCAACTAGTAGGCTAGCAACCAGAATTGAAATTAAATACGCAAGTACTTACAGTACTACATGCATACAGAGTACATTTGCTACTCCCTTTTGCAAGCAGCAAATATCTCTCGTACGCGTTGAGAGAAAGTAGAGTACCTACTTTGGTGGAGTAATAGCAAATACGTCAAGTATACTTATACGTATATATACAAGTATATTTACTCTCTCAACGCCAAGTAGTGTATGGATGAGGAAAAAGAGTAACAACCCTACAAGAATTGTGTGATGGAAACTAACACATTCTCATTTATCTTACTAACACATTTGCAAATATTGCGTTGGTTAAAAAGAGACCATTAAATAAGGTCATAAGTTGGAGGAAGACGGAAGATCACATGTACACAAATGTTTACATCAGATTTTTCAAACTGCCCTTTAGAATTTGATAGAAACTTGAAATCTCTATCAGTCTTGCCACTCAAATGATTTGTCAAATGATAGTCACTGTTCTTGCAGGGAATGTGTTGGGAGTAGAGAACAATGCAAAGAGTACTTATTGAACGAAATGCGGCAAATACACTTGCGCTGGACTTTAGTACTAGTACTAAAAAACGGAGGTGCATGAACAAGTTGTGAATGGGCAAATGAAAATGTGAATCATACGCCATATCGTACATGGCCATTAGTACATTTAGGTTTGAGCTCAACTTGAGGTTAAGTTGAGAACTAAGATATTTTTTAAATCTCCAACGTTGTTTCTCAACAGTACCTCAAGTGGAGGATCATAGCGTTCTCAACAAAAAGAGCATTTTTCTTTGTATGAAGAAAATGCTACTTCTCAACTTGAACTCCAATTTAGTTCTCCAATTGGTTTCAAACATATCATCGAAATACTGAAATTGAAATAGTAAAATACCTTATACCTTTTTAATTGAAACGAAATACATAGACGAATTTAAATATTAATTTAGCATTTTATTAATCCTTTTGTATTATGTAGTTAATCAATATCGGATTACATTAAGTCACTTCGTACTTCAGGATACGATTTTTGAACAATAAATTAAAATTAGAAAAAGCCCAGTGTATCGAAAAAAAATTTTAAAAAAACTATAACATAATTACATATACTTTAACTGAATTGTTTTTAATTGAAGCTGGCATAAAACGTAAGTAAGCACGTAGATATGTACATACATATGTAAATATACAAATTGAGAAATGAAAACGCATAATAAAACTAATGTATGCATGCAGATGCAAGTAGCTATACATCATGCGTTATCACAAAGAAGTTTATGCTTCCCTAGAATCTAGCAGCATCCTACTTAGTCTCCTAAAGGAACAACTGCATATAATATATCATGTAAAAGATAATGCTACATTTTTGGTGTGCCTTTCTTTTATAGCAATTTAAATCAATACGCATCTCGTTTAATACGAAACATCATGTAAGTATATTTACCTAGTGTGTTACAACTTATTTTTTAATTAAATAAAAATTCCTGAAAAAATATTAAAATTTCCAAAATAATTATTTGATTAGGTGGCAGTGCTATTTAACAATTTACGAAAAGTAGAAACGTCAGTAAGAACAGTTTATGTCGAAAAATTCAAAAGTGAAACTACCTTCTTTTTGTATCATGCTTGCTCCTTTGGGGAGCAGCTAACTTTCAGTTCCGTTGGGTATGTATATATGTACGTATGGTTGTGTGCCTGTATGTATGTATGTATGGATGTATGTATGTATTTACATATGTATATGATGCAAGTAACAAAGTGAAGTGAAGTGGACGCATAAAAATTTTAACTCGGCGTTTTCAGTACTTTTATATTGGAAAAGCGGCGATTTGTTATCCTAAAGTGTGTTCGCAGTGAAGAAAACTGCCGGCAGTAGTGAAAGGCAGTGGCACAATGTAGCGGAGTCAAGATAAGTACTTATAAGAGCTGTAAAATGGTTGAATCAGTAGGATCTGCATTCACTTGGCATTCGTTTCCAAATTTTGATTGTTCCGTTGTATAAAAAAAACCCTCATTCCTGAGTGGCTTAAATTATTTGGAAACAAAAACAAAAGTAATGTGTTTTTGAATCGTAGAATTCCATTCAGTTAGAATGTGAATGTAATAAAAGTATTCGCAATCATCGTGATTGTAAATTTTGGTTGAATGCAAACACTTTTGATCATTCAGTACTACACTGAAAAAATATGCCTTGACACTGGAAGAAAATCTTTATAGGAGAAAATAGTCGTTTTGCTTCTGCTTTTCTACCACTGCTACAATTTGGAAAAGCATTGCCTATGACCAAAAGTAAGTACCAGCTTTAGATATTCAGTGAAGGCTTTTTAAAACCAACTGCATGTTTTTGAAGGAAACTTGCGGTCAATTTTATGTAACGAATTAAATGTTTATTTTTACAAAGTGATATTTTTATTTCCCAATACCAGGCGCTCATACATATGAAGTAACAAGCTTTCTATACGCATGGTACAATAAAAACAGGTAGAAGCCAATTTGACGTCAAACCTACAAAAGTCAAAGTTTTCGGGAGAGTAAAAATAAAAATGAGCGTGTGTAAGGAAAAATAAAAAATTACATTTCACTGGTTGACGTTTTTAAGTAAATTTGAAGTTTAATTTTATTTATTTTCTTAGTTAAAATTTGTTAACTTGTTTGTTGTTTTCTGTCTTTGATTTATGAGTTACAGTGTTGTTGGAGGGACTTTCCGACATAAGAGTCATAGTAACAGCACTTGGCATCAAACGTGATTTCCTGTACCTCCCGGTGCATTTATAAAGTCTGCTGATTTAAAATGTTTAACACACAGCAAGGCATTTCGCTGCAGCTCTGCCCCACAGCTGCTTTCGCAACGCTCCTTACGCGAAGGACATTGAGGGACATTAAAAAAATTAGTGGCATCTGATTTAACACCACATAAAAACAACGCTTCAGGTGTTGCATTTTTAACACATACACTAAGTATAAACCGCACAACACTACAAAAATTCAAATGTTAATTAAAATTTGTTTTTAACGAACATTTAAAGCGTAACGAAATATAGGAAATAGAAGAAAACCAAGTTGAAGTTTAAAGGTTTGGTTGTCATGAGAGCAAGGTCATTTTGGCTTCTACCTGTATTTATGTGTCTTGTTCTATACGTATAAATTTGTTTGTAGCACAGTATACAGTAATCCAAACAGGCAAAACAAAAAATGTAAATATGCTTATTTGACAATTTATTTGAATGTATTGGTTGATATTTTTTCACAGTTGTCGTTTTCTTTAACCCAAATGAAATGAATTTCAATATTTTCTTATAGTGAAAAATATTTTCAAGTCACATAAAATAAAACAACGAGAAAAACAAAATTCCAAGCAAATCAGGCTTGCAGCGTAAGCGATTATAACCGGATGCAGTTCCTACATAAGTCATATCGTGTTCCGAATACAACTTTGAGTGAATAACGGTGGGCTGACTTTGGAAAATGGTCCCATAAATTAGGAGGTAAAACAAGTATTACTTAACTTAAAGGTAGAACTCTCTAATTTTCAAATATACAACTCTTATAGTGGAGACCTCCAAAGTTTTAATGAAATATGTACACAAAGTTATATATCGACGTTCGAACAAATCTGTATGCACTTGTTCTGCCGCTTATTCTCATTTGAAAAGGATACTGCATGAGTTAATGCAAATAAAAAAGGTTTATGCAGATTAGCGAGGCCGTTTTTCAACTGTATAAAATGTATATACACATGTATTCTTACATACATATTTATCAAAATATTCAGAATGACGAAATGAATTGGTTCAGTCGTGTCTGTTTGTAAACACGCTAACTCGAACAAAACTTATGTAGATATTTTAACGAAAGTCGGTGCCGAAGTTGCCTTTGATATAATTTAGGTTAGTATTAAATTTTTGCGAAACCTGTCAATAACCACGATCACCTCCCATGTAGTAATCAACAATATTTTTGTTTTATTATTTTTTTTACGAATTTCGCTGTCAAAATTTACATTTCAAACATATCAACAAACATTTGTGGGTACTTTTGCACCAGTCATTGCCTATGGGTTAATGACAAAAGAATCCTATACATGCACAATATTTCATGTATTAATTTTCAAAGCACATTGTCAATGACTGGTTTACTTATACTGTGGTTCGTAGAACCCAAGGCACATTAAACAGGTAGTATCAGTAGAGCAAAAACAACATTTGCGTGTATTTTGTTGTTGCTTCTGGTATCGAAAGTGTCAAAAACTGTTCTGAATTTTTTCTTCTAAATCAAAGCGTGCCATGTGAAATACAAAAAATTATAAAAAATAAAAAATTGAAATTGGAAAATATAAAAATTGATGCAACTTTCTTTCCTAGTAAATTTGTTTGCTTCTCGAAGCATTGATCCATCCTTTGCAAGGCCCAGTAATCAGCGGTCGTGCTGCCGAGTTGGGCGAACGTTCCAAAAGCTGCTATTCAATCGCTTGTTTTGTATGGGAAAAGGTTTCACATGCAAATGGATTTTAACAATTCAGAATTTTTGTGAGAAAAAATTAAAAATATTTGACATTTTCGAGACCAAATAATTTGAAAATAAATCTAATCAGCTGCTCTACTGATACTACCTGTTCAATGTACCTTGGTAGAACCTTTAAATTATTTTTTTTTTGTAGAAGCCTTTGAATTTTACAAAGTAGAAAGAAAATTTAGACAAACAATTTTGTACGTAGAAATAGAAAACTTGTTACTTCACATGTATGAGCGCCTGGTATTGGGAAATGAGAATATCGTTTTTTACAAATAAAAGCTGACCATAAAGAGTGGCCGCGCGAAAATGGGCACATATGTATTCTAAAAAAGGACATTATATGAATGTGGAGAAAAAAAAATGGGCACTTATGTATTCTAAAAAAGGACATTATATGCATGTGGAGAAACTATGGACTGAATGATGAAAGCTGCTATCATTCGATGGTTGTTATGCATGATTATTCCATGTTCTGCATACATACATATGTATGTATTTTCCAATCTTTTAAAGAAAAAAATTATAGATACTAATTGTCTTGGAACATTTTGCACTCAGTTTTTAACCACCAAAACTATAAATTTGTACAATATGTTCATGTGAACATGGCTTAGCCCGCGTGGTCGCTGTGCATTGATACGAGACACTATGTCAATATCGTTTTAAAGTTCATACACCTCATTATTCCATCATCTAAACTTACATATTTTTCTTACTGTATAAAATTTGATTGGAACTGAATTAGAGAATGCACAATTAGCAATGTGTTCATTCATCTGGAAGCTAATTCAGTATTGAATTCTGTTTACTTCAGCATTCTCAGTTTTTCATTCAGGTATTTACCACTTTGCTGTGTGAAATCAATTTTTTTTTTAATGATTGTAGATTAAAAAAAATATAAGCCACACTACCAGACAAAAGGAAAAAGAATGAAATCCTACTTGTAAATATTCCATGATTAAAATTTTAAATGATTTCACAGTTTCACAGCCCTGGTACATAAATAGTTATATAAAAAAGAACATTTTCTTTTCTTTTCCTTAGGCGATCCAAAGAGAAAGCCCCAAATAGAAGGAAAATAACAAACGAAAGCACTTTTGGCGCGCTAAACAGCGAGTGCAAACTCAGTGAAAGCAAAAAGCTGAAAATTTTGTGAGCTAACTTTTGGAAAAGCTTCTGTAAAAGCTTCCACAACCAAAGTCGCAAAACACTCAAGTTCGTAACAAAGATTTTCGAAAAGCTTTCCACTTAGCTTAGCGCGGACACAAACCGAACGGTGATACAGCTTTTACCACGCAATCGGTACAGTGGTGTGCAATAAAATAGCAGTGTTCGATAGGCGTAAATAAAATAAAAATAGAATGACATAAAATAAAATAAAATATAAAAAAATAAAATATAAAAAAATAAATTAAATTAAATTAATTTAAACTAAATTAAATCAAATTAACTATATTAAATTAAATTAAATTAAGTTAAATTAAATTAAATAATTAAAGAAAACTTAACTAAGCCAAGGCCGGCGAAAATCCTCGGACTGAACCCTCCGCGAGGGTGCCGGCTGGAAATGGACACTACAGAGCAATCCCGTGCGATGTCGGGAGGGTGTCCAGCTAAGATCAGGGATCAGTGCTGTGTGCTTATGCGTTTTCATCGCTATGCCATACGGAAATGGTCTTTGATCGTGGTCTGGAGGTAGGGGCTGGATCAAGGCGTTACGCGTACCGTACTGAGGATCAGCCTGGCTGGGAGCCCCTAAATAGCCCAGTCGCTAACGGAGCCCTCTGGGAACCAGGCCGCACCCGGTTGCATTCGATGGCCTTACCCTGGGTACTGCGGATCTCTGCCCGGGGCCGACGAACCCTTTCTCCGCAACTCGTGGGAATATGAGCGAATTAAAGAACAAACCAAAATCAACAACAACGGAAATTGAGACCGGCACTCATAAAAAGTCGGAAGGGCAGTTGCCCAGACACCATGGGGCCCATGCGATGCAGGGTCCCTCTACTAGCCACGACGTGGCCAGCACTAGTGGGGTACGTAAGCCTCTGGCGATGCCGGGGTCAGGCGTATCCACAAAAGCGGAAAGGAAGAGGGTGGGGGAACCGAAACGGGATTTTCCCGGCACCAGTGAAGGCAAACCTGGCTTGCAGCTTGCAGCCCCAGGGGGCGCCAGAGCTGATGCGCGGGCCCCGCCTCCCCCTACTCCTACGGCATTTACAAGGCCTGATGACAGGCCACCACCAAGCGCAGCCATTGCCAAGCACAGGAAGGCTGCCATGAGGATCTTGAAGAGATCCGCATTAACCCCGGACCTATGTAGCAGGGCGCTGCCCTGTCACGTGGAAGAGATCCGGTCGGAGATAGCGTGGGCAATGACGATAGTGCCCGACTATCAGCTGCCGGTGCTCGGAGAGCCACCAGCTGCGGAAAAGCGCAACAGATCGATGGAGGTTGCGCAAAATAAGTCGAAAAGAGCCAGGACGCAAGGCCCCACCTTTGCTGAGGTAGCCAAAAATCGGATCCTCCTGGGTGTGCTCGATGAGAACCAGGAAGACGAATTGGCACTGAGAGCTCATTGGAAATGGGTTAAAGCGGAATTGGCGAACATCTGCGTTAGCGTGCTTCGGGAGCACCCCGGACCACCTCCGATATGCCGGGACGCAGGTTGGTTCCAAGGCAACGTCAAGGTCGTCGCGTGCGACGATGAAAGGTCTGCGGGCCTGTACAAGAAGGCGATGGCCATACTGGGAGAGGTCTACCCCGGAGCGATGCTACGGGCTGTGGACTTCAAGGACATCCCATCCAGGCCTAGAGCGAGGGCATGGATACCGGCCAAACCGACCGAACCAGAGAGAGTGCTTGAGATTATAAGGCTCTTTAATCCCGAGTTACCCTCTCACAATTGGAAGGTGGTGCGGCTGGAGCATAGCACAAAGGCGACTCGTCAGGCGGTCCTTTTGCTAAATAAGGAGTCGTTGCCACTCCTCGAAAAGACTGGGGGCGGCATCAATTACGGTTTCGACACCGTAAAGATAAGAGTGTACACGAACGACGTGAACGCAGTAAGAGGCAACGAAGTTGAGCCGGAAGCAGACAACAGCGAGGATGAGGTGGACGAGGAATCCAACCAGGCCAATCCGATGGATGACCTGGCTGGTGG
>NW_016157278.1:312789-319489 GCF_001687245.7 Rhagoletis zephyria | reverse complement strand
CAGATACGTTTGCAGGGGAACCCCGCAGGGTGGGGTCCTCTCCCCCCTTTTATGGGTCATGGCGATTAATGAATTATTGCAGACCCTGGAAGGGGGGGAGTCTCCAAGGTCATAGCGTATGCTGACGACCTTCCGGTGGTTGTGGGTGGAAAATTTCCACAAACTCTTTGTGACATTATGCAGGACAGACTAAGGTTAATCGAAAGATGGACCAAGGAGAAAGGTCTGGGTGTTAACCCAGAAAAAACGGACCTGGTGCTCTTTACCACGAAGTACAAAATCCCCTCAATTCAGCTCCCTGCCATAGGCAATAAGATTCTGAAGCTAGGGGTGTCTGCAAAATATCTCGGCGTAGTCCTGGACAAAAAGCTTAACTGGGCGCAAAATATACAAGAGCGTGTTAAAAAAGCGACGGTAGCCCTCTACAGCTGCAAGGGGGCGATTGGGCGTAGCTGCGGGCTGTCCCCTAGCATCATGTATTGGTTATACACGGTAGTTGTTAGGCCGATTCTATTATATGGGGTCTTGGTATGGTGGCCAAGTCTCAACAGGAAATCTANATTGCTAGGCCGATTCTATTATATGGGGCCTTGGTATGGTGGCCAAGTCTCAACAGGAAATCTACAACTGAAGCACTCCAAAAGGTGCAAAGAACTGCGATGCTCTGCATCTGTGGGGCCCTGCGCACAACTCCATCGGAGGCTATGTGCGTGCTCCTCGATATTTTACCAATTGAAATTGTTGGAAAGCAATCAGCGGGGTGTGCCGCCTTGAGGTTGAGGGAACTACCAGGCTGGAGGGACACTCAGGAAGGCCACACCGCAATCTTAAAGGACGTAAATATACCGGACACGGATTACTGTGCACCAAGGTTGAACTTCACAAAGAGGTATAGGATTTCCATTCCAGATAGAAAATTCTGGTCAGGAGGGGCTCCCGATGACAATGGATCACTCCACCTCTACACCGATGGCTCTAAGCTAGACGGCAAGGTAGGAGGGGGGGTCTTCTCGGCCCGACTGGGGCTGGAAATATGTTTTCGCTTACCCAACCACTGCAGCGTCTTTCAAGCTGAGGTCGCTGCCATACAGGAAGCGGTTGAACACCTACGTACAAGAGAAGTCATTTATAACGATATCTTCATCTACTCAGACAGTCAGGCCGCACTCAAAGCGCTCGACTCGGTCACATGCAGTTCAAAAACCGTAGCGGACTGTCGCAGATCTCTAAACGAGATGGCTGAGCAGTCTGCACTTCACTTGGTATGGGTTCCGGGGCACCGGAACATACCAGGCAACGAAAAGGCGGACGAACTTGCAAGAGAGGGCACATCCGCTCCACTTTCGCAGGCCTGGAAGGGATTAGGCATGCCGCTCGCTACCTGCAAGCTCATTCTAAGGGATCTGTCTCTTAAACTAGCAAGGGACAGGTGGGATAGCCTCACCACTTGCAACAACACGAAGCTTACATGGCCTAAATGGGACAAAAAGCGGTCGAAGGATCTCCTCATGCTGAGCAAAGGAGACCTAGCCGCAGCTGTGGGTCTGCTAACAGGTCATGTTGCTATTGGAGGGCACGCGGAGAGGTTAGGGATCTCCCATAACGACTTCTGCAGAAGCTGCAGAAATGAAGAAGAGCCAGAAACCTTACGGCACCTGTTATGCGATTGCCCCGCACTTTGTAGAAGAAGACAAAAGTTCATGGGGTCAGGATTCTTTGAGGACCTAACCGACATAGCCGAAGTAGGCATACGGCAACTTCTGGGTTTCACAAAATCCACACGATGGTTTGAGTAGGAGGGTTCTAACGATCCGAAAATAATCTGTATAAATAAATTAAACTTAATAAAACAAATTAAAAATAAAATATAACAAAATAATTACCTGTATTGCCGGCTACAAAAAAGTACAAAGGGGTGCTAAGTGTACTGTCACTTACTCACCCCGTGGTGAGGTGATAAAAATGGATAAACGGAAGCAAACGCAAGGCACCGCGTTCCAACCCCCGTCCGGGGCTAGTAGCCCCTACAGCGGAGCGGAATGACCCCATGATCTCCCATACTAACACGTTACTGGCCACGCGACCAGCCAATGACAATACGGATTCGCGAGCACGCATAGAAAGCGGAATTTCAGCTGACTCTCAGAGAATCCAATCAATCGAGAAGTCTACTGAAAAGTACAACGGCGCCCTCCGTATGATTGGGGAAAAGATTAGGGAGCTGAGGAAGATGATGGATAGCCAGAGACACGTGAACCAGCAAATGAAGAACGTCATGACCAGCATCTCGAAACTCTTCGAAATCGTTGAGAGTAATGATCCAGAAAGAACCTCAGTTAGTTCTTCATTGAAATCGACTCAAACAGACCGGCCAGTCAGAGGTGATAAAACAGGGAAAAGGGGCAGGTCGGCGAACGAACCCACACCCGAGAACCACCCACAACCGAAAGAAAAACGCATTTGTGTCACCTCACCTCGAGCACAAGCAGAGAAAATGGATCGCCAAACTCGTAGCAGTGATCAACCAGCAACTGCTGACAACGCGGCACAGGAGCCAAAATACGATAACCAGTCGCTAGGCTCCATCGTAACCACAGCCAACATAAATATGGAGTGGACTAAGGTGAAACCGAAAAGACGGCAGAGAAAAAAACCAACCCGCCCGGACGCCATTGTAGTCAAATGCTCTGGAGAGTGTTCTTATGCTGACATTTTGAAAATGGTAAAGAGCGAGGAAAGCCTGAAGGGTTTAAGCGAAACTGTGTGGAAGATCAGGAAAACAGCTAGTCTGAGGACGCAAATACTGCGAAACATCAAGAGGCAGTCGAAGGAGTACTGACAGGTAAAGCAGAAGTCAGGACCCTAACTGAAATGGTTCATATAAAGACACATGATATGGACGAAGTTACAACAAGCGAAGAGGTGTGCTTAGCTTTAAATGGCCAGGGTGAATTCACTTAAGTGCAAGTATCCGATATCCGGTCGATGCGAAAAGCGTACGGAGGTACACAGACCGCAACCTTACTCCTACCCGAGAGAAAGTAAGCCGCAATGCTTTATAGAGCTTTGCGATGATGCTGAACGGAATCCTTGGGGCTCGGCTTACAAAATTTACTCAAAAAAGCTGAAAGGCATTAACATGAATCCGACAAACGCTGCATACCTAAAGTCCATTGTGGAGACACTATTTCCTGCACAGAGACCGTTAGTGTCCACTATGGATGGTGATCCGTTGAGTGTTGTTGACCCTGTAAAGGAAGAAGAAATCACACTGGCAACAGCTTAAGTGGAAGTAAAGAAAGCTCCTGGCCCCGATAAGCTTGCAGTCCACCAGTGCGCTTCCTCTTTCCTACAAGTTTTTAATGGCTGTTTCACGAATGGAACTTTCCCTAAAATCTGGAAGAGGCAAAAGCTTGTTTTAATATCTAAGCCAGGTAAAGCACTGGATGATCCCTCAAGTTTTCGGCCTATTTGTCTGCTAGACACAGCAGGTAAGATCTCGGAGCATATAATAGCTAAGCATCTCGACAGGGAAGTCCAAGAGAAAGGGGGAATATCGGCAAACCAATTCGGGTTTAGAAAAGAGAAATCCACTGTGAATGCGGTAGCAGAAGTCACTAAGTTAGCACGGGATGCTACAAGCGGTACACGGTGGCTGGGAGCAGCAAAAGAGCACCTTAGACGTAAAGAACGCGTTCAACTCTGCCAACTGGGCTAAAATACTCGATAGACTGGAGAGTATTGGAATTTCTTGTTATCTTCGAATACTAATACAAAGTTACTTCCATTCGCGAGTGCTGTGGTACGAAACGAAGGAGGGCCTGCAACGGGCTGAGATAACAGGTGGTGTTCCACCTAGGCCCTTTGCTATGGAACATTATGTATGATGGAGTTCTTCGTACCGAATTGCCCGAAGGATCATCCTTAGTAGGTTTTGCGGACGACATTGCGGTAGTAGTGTCTGCGAAACTGCTTCATGTCATATGCGAGAAGGTAGCATCATCAATCGGCAAAAAACAAAAACAATACTTATCTCGAGTCGTAAGAAATTAGAGGAGGTAGCGCTAAAAATTGGCGACCACACCATCACGACGAACCCCACAATTAAATACGTGGGAGTGGTGAGCGTCTTACTTTCAGCGCCCACTTGAGCTATGTGAGAGAGAAAGCAGCTTCACCGATCACGGGACTATCGCGAATAATGCTTAATACGCGACGACCGAAACAGCGCAGGCGTTTACTCTTAGCGAGCGTGGTTAAAAGCCAAATACTCTATGCGGCCCCAATTTGGTCAGAGGGGGCACAGTGTCTAGCATATTTCCGCGGAGTTAACTCAACATACCGTTTATGCGCGATCCGAGTTTTCAGTGTCTTCAGAACAGTGTCGGACGAAGCAGCTTTCGTAATCTCTGTAGATTCGACGGTCCTTGCATCCACGCCGCGTACTCTAACTCAATTTGACCGACGTCAAGACCGGTAAAGCAGCAATACGGAGTGGCAAAACAATTGGAATAGTACAACTAAAGGTCATTGGACCTATCGCTGCATACCAAATCTGGTGTTCTGGCTTAATAGAACGCACGGCGAAGTAGGTTTTTATCTGAGACAGCTCTTGAGTGGTCATGGCTGTTTTAAGGCATACCTGTTCAAATTCAAACATGAGCACGACCCGTACTGCGACTTCTGCCGAAGTGGCGTGGAAGAAGATGTCCACCAGGCATTTTTTGAGTGCCCTCGATTCCATCGGCAGATGAACCAACTGAAACTTGTCGTTGGAGGGGTGTTTACGCCACAGTCAGTAGTCGACTATATGGTGAAAGGAGCCAGTGAATGGGCATCAACCAGCGACACACTAACTTCAATTTGAAGGACCTGAGGGACCTAGAGAAACAGCGGCGTATCACCTGTTATTAAGCCAACTCTTAGCATAGCCGCGGACTGGAACCAAACTATGATGTTCACCAACCAAAGCGTAGGAGCGGACTGGAACCTAGGCCGTTCCAGCCGCTCGAGCAGTGCGGCTTAGAAACTTGTGCTTTCAGACCGCCCCTTGCACATGAAACTTACCAATTAAAGCGCAATCGCGGACTGGAACCAGCCGCACAGGTGACAATCTCGAAAATTTGTGCTATCGAAAAATAGGCGCGGACTGGAACCTAGACCGTTTCAGCCGCCCAGGTGGCAATCTCGAAAATGTGTGCAATCGAAAATAGGCGCGGACTGGAACCTAGGGCGTTCCAACGGCAAATAAAGTACAGTTTCGAATTTCGTACACACGGGGGTTGGTGTCGATTGGAACCTAGACCGTTCCAGCCGCAAAGGCAGTATACACACGTATACGGGCTTGAAACTCGTCTCTTATGCAAGCCTGCTCAATGCAATACCAGCGTCAAAAAGCAGGCATAAGGCATGCCGTCATTTTAAGGTATTTGTTCTTACTGTCTATAAAAGCGAAAATAATAAGTTGTATCTAAGTGATAAATAAATAAATAATTAAAAAAAGAGGGTCTTTCTCTTTAAACAAGACGTGGCAAAGCCTCCTAGGTGTAGCCCAGGACTGACTACAACCGACTAGAACGAACGTGTGAGCCTAGTGCTCAACCACTTCCCGACGAAATACTTGACGGTGGTACCGGGGGGTTTGATACTTGGACAGTAGGAGGTTTAGTTTGGGTTAAAGTCCCACACTGACGGGTTGTTGTTGTTGTTGTTGTAGCGGCTACAACAACCCCGCCCAGATCGGCTGATACCTCAGTCGTTGTCGTCGGGTTCCACTAACGGCAGCCCCAAGAAGCGTGCAGCCTCTATGGGGTCGGTCCATAGGGACGACGCCGTTAGGGTTGTGGGGTTTTCCCGGCATGCGAAGAGATGTTTCGAGTCGTGAGGGGTCTCTCCGCATGCCGGACACTCATTTGGCACATCCGCATTTAGTCTGCTCAGGTATGAGTTTAACCTGCTGCAGTAGCCAGAGCGAAGTTGGGGTATTGTGGTTCTTGTCTCCCGAGGCAGATGAAGCTCCGTCTCGTCAATGTCCGGTGGTTGTGTGCCTAGAACGGCATTCACAGGTCTTGAGTCTACATAACTCGAGACTGCGTCCCAGTGAATGCCGTACAGGGTTGCTTAATGAACCTCTGGACTTCGTCCGTCAGTTCATATAGATGCCTCCTGACGTGCCTCGGCGAGGGCTCCTCTGCAAGCAGCTGTGTATTTGGGTGGCCACATCTGTGGCTCCCAGTAAGAAACTGATTGCAGAGCATCGTGTTGTGCTCCCTAATTGGGAGCATTTTCGCCTCATCGTGGAGGTGGTGTTCTGGTGACATCAGGAGGCATCCGGTCGCTGTCCTAAGTGCTGTATTTTGTACCGTCTGTAGCTTCGTTCACTGCGTCCTACTAGTCCCCGGCGACCACACTGGTACTGCGTAGTTTACAACCGGCCGGCCTATAGCCTTGTATGTTGCCAGCAACGTTTCTTTGTCTTTGCCCCACGTACTGCCGGCTAGCGACTTGAGGACCTTGTTGCGGCTCTGAACTTTATTGACCATAGCGGTTGTGTGCGCAGAGAAGGAGAGCAGGCTGTCGAATGTTACTCCGAGTATTTAAGGATTATTCACCGTCGGAATTGGTGTGTCATCGACGTGAATTCCTAGCGGTAGCCTGACCTCCTTCGTCCAGGTTGTGAACAGGGTCGCAGAGGATTTCG
>NW_016157278.1:299456-311114 GCF_001687245.7 Rhagoletis zephyria | reverse complement strand
CGATTAATTCGGCATAGGGCTCATTCGAAAGGGCACGATTTAGCCTTTAATTTCTGATATATGCAAAATTTGTACCACGTCAGGGTTCAGCTCTATAATTTTTCGAAAATGGCCAAAAACGCTGTTTTTAGGGGTTTCAACCCCTTTTTTCTCGAAAACGTGACGTGATGGGACATTTTTGACCCCGGATTCGTGTTCAGCACGAAAAATCCGTTCAGAAACACCAGGTCCCGTCTTATTCGCAGAAAAAAAGTTGAAATTTGTAGACCAGTGTTATCAGACTAAAATTGAAGGGGCTAAAAAACTGTGTACTCAAAAAAATTCTAACACTTCCGAAAAAAAAGTTTGAAATTTATGTGAAAATTTGTTGCACTTTTTTGTAGCTTTCTACAAATTATTAAGCTTGGGTTTGTATCGGGTTTGTCTGAGAATGAACTATATTTTAATTGAAAATTCTTAAAAATTAATAAATAAACACAAGTGACACACAATATCACTTTGAAATGGCGTGCTTTAGATATGACCGATACTGTAAGTGGGCGGTGCCACCCCCATTTTCCTAAAATTTCTTTAATAAATATGGATGAACTCCTTAGCCACACGGCTCAAATAATCTGAAATTCCGGTACATACACCCATATAAATTCAAGGCCGTACTTAAGAAAAGACGCCTAAATTCGACAATTTGTATGCGATTGCAATAAATGAGGTATCAGTTTGTTGGAAAATAGATTTAATTTTAGATAGTGTTCCATATTTTGAAATTGTAGAAATTATCGATGGTCAAAATTTAAAAAATTAGAGAAATATCGGTCTTTTTTTAATTTACCCGATAAAGAATCTCAACAAGCCTAGTCCGACGATAGATTATTATATACCATTTTAAAGGATTATTTATCCTCTTCTCAAATCATATTCGATCTTTGAAATCGAATCAAAAATGGTTATTCAAAAATTCATAAATCCACAAAATCCTATATTCTGCCCTAAATCGACAGGTCGCGGACCTCTAAATTACCTTTAAAAAATCTATAAAAATAGGCAATAATATTTCTCATAAAAGCGAATAAAATTAGGGGTAGGGTCTTGAAATTTCCAAGAAAAAAGCATTTTCGATGAGCACCCTAATGTATATATATAAAATATGAACAATACAGCTCAACAATGCTTCTATGACAGCCGTTAAAGTTTTCCACACATTTAAAATATGTTTACAAAGCTTAATATTTCTTTAAAAAGTATACATATTCTTCTTTCCAAATCCATATAAGAACTTTAAATTGGGTAAAAAAATAACCGAGCTAAAAAATGTTTTTTAATGATTAAGTCGAGAATTTGAGGGTGTTACAAAAATTTTAAACGCACTTTCGTGAATTACTCGACCAGCCATACGACCACTTAAAAAGTTCATGATTCAATGTGACATCGTGCTATTAGAACAAGTTCGCCCTTGTTATCTCATTATAATTAAGGATATTATATGTTTTTTTATAATAAAAATGAGATTGAAGTTCCTTAAATAGCAAAAGTTATTTTGGAAGAATACCATTAAAAAAGGGGAATTTTTAAAGGAAATTAGGCTTAATAGAGTTGGCACCTCTGACGAGAATACACCTACTATTGAAGTACAGTGGTCCACAAAATAATACGACGGCCGGTTCTACGTACCGGAATGACTCGGTTTTACCCGACCAAGGGCTGTTGTTTCGGCGATCTAACCCCGTTTAGGTCGGCGACATCCATCAAGCGCTGTTCGACAATGGGGCTACATCTGCTCCGTATCCTTCTGCTCAGGGCTGGCAGAGTCAAGCCCAGGGCCAGAAATTTACACCTGCTGTGTATGCCAGAGACGATTGCATGCAAACTCCACCTCGCTCACACCGTTCACTGCTGGTCAGACTTAATGGTCACTCTGTCCTGGCTTCGCGGACGACCATCAAATTTCAACATTTTCGTATCCAATAGAGTTAGCCAGATACAAACGTTAACCGAGGGTATGACTTGGCATCACGTGCTTACTTCTTTGAATCCGGCAGACATCCTTTCGAGAGGATGCACTCCAAATGAACTACTAAATTCAGAACTTTGGAGCAATGGTCCACCATTTTTGTCAAAGGAGCACTCAGATTGGCCGAAAAGCATGGATTTTTTAACTGATCTACCCGAACGCACGAATGCAAGTACTACAATTTTTGTGACTAATTGCAGTGCGTCTTTGCATACGTTTACTATTTTTGCCAACCGCGCAGTGCTCGAGTTGATAACCAACCCTTGACTCCGCTGAACATTAAAATGGGTACACAATTGCTAATCCGTAACATTAAACAAATTCATTTTGCAGCTGAGCTCAAGGCGCTACGAGTTAATAAGAAACTTAATTTATCAAGTAAGCTACACTTATTAAATCCGTTTGTCGATTCACTTGGGCTTCTTCGTATTGGAGGACGTTTGCAAAACTCATTATTGGACTTTGATGCAAAACATCTACCCCTGTTACCAAAGCACCATCCGGTCACTATAGCACTAATTGGCCACTTTCATCGTAAATGTTTACACGCTGGACCGCAGAGCGTACTTGCTGCAATACGGCAGCAATATTGGCCAATTGGTGGTCGAAAGACTGTTGCAAGTGTCATAAACAAATGCGTTCGTTGTTTCCGTGTAAAACCAAAAATCTACGAGCATATTATGGGCGGCCTACCAGCCGATAGAGTGCAAGCAAGCAGAGCCTTTTTTACCACTGGCATTGACTATTGCGGGCCATTTTACTGCAAGTCGGAAGTTCGCAATAGGCCACCCATTAAATGTTACATATGTACTTTCGTTTGCTTCAGCACTAAGGCTTGTCATCTGGAACTTGTCAAAGATCTTTCTACATCATCATTTTTGGCAGCTTTGAAACGCTTTATTTGCACAAGAGGCAAACCACACACCATTTGGTCAGATAATGCGACGAACTTTGTTGGTGCTAAAAACGAGATCCAAGACTTAAGGCAATTGTTTTTAAGCAATTCTCATAATATTGAAATCACTAATCAATGCACCTCAGAAGGCATCGCTTGGAGATTTATTCCCCCTCGTTCGCCACATTTTGGTGGATTATGGGAGGCGGCGGTTAAGTCAGCGAAATTCCACTTTTCACGCACTGTTGGCCTGTCAGTCCTAACATTTGAAGAGCTTCGCACTTTTGTGTGTCGGAGCAATAATTAATTATCGTCCACTTTGTCCAATTTCAGAGAATCCAGATGATTTTGACGTGCTCACGCCCGCTCACTTCCTCATAGGCGTACCATTTACATCTGTCGTTGAACCAGACGTAACCGGTCTCAATATCAGTCGTTTAAACCGATGGCAGCGCGTTTGTCATATGCAGCAGGTGTTTTGGAAAAGGTGGAGTAGCTCGTATCTCTCACTGCTGCAAGAGCGAGTTAAGTGGCGAAAATCAACTGGGAGTATTAAAGTTAGAAACATGGTCATTTTGAAAGACGAAAACCTTCCATCACTGAAATGGCGACCAGGTCGGGTGGAGAGTTTAATTCGTGGCGCTGATGGTGTGGCTCGTGTTGTAATCATTCGCACTGCTAACGGATTGGTTAAGCGAGCCGTGAGAAAAATTGCTGTGCTCCCTATTGAGACTGAGGTGGTTGGAGCCTACACCTTCCAACGGGAGGAGGATGTTCGCAGCAGAACTAAATTCGTATTTCTCGATATTCGCAGCATCACTAATTTTGTATTTTTCGTTATTCGCAGCACTAAATGGCGTGATCNAAGAAAAATTGTTGTGCTCCCTATCGAGACTGAGGCGGTTGGAAGCCTACACCTTCCAACGGGGGGAGGATGTTCGCAGCAGAACTAACTTCGTATTTTCGATATTCGCAGCATCACTAATTTTGTATTTTTCGTTATTCGCAGCACTAAATTGCGTGATCTTAAAACTGTAATTCTCTCATTGCGAAGTACTAAAATTCTTGCATTTTCTTCCTCACTTCCTTCTTATGTACATTTTACATTGTTAAAAATTTTAAGCGCGTTTTTTTATTTTATTTGGTACATAGGTGGTGCAAATCAGCTCCTCCTCAAAACACCCATATTTCTCTTAATTTTTTAAATTTTGACCATCGATAATTTCTACCATTTCAAAATATGGAGTACTATCTAAAATTAATATATTTTCAAATAAACTGATACCTCATTTATTGCAATCGCATAAAAATTTTCGAATTTAGGCGACTTTTCTTAAATACAGCCTTGAATTTATATGTGTGTATGTACCGGAATTTCACACTNCATTTCAAAATGTGGAGTGCTATCTAAAATTAATATATTTTCAAATAAACTGATACCTCATTTATTGCAATCGCATAAAAATTTTCGAATTTAGGCGACTTTTCTTAAATACAGCCTTGAATTTATATGTGTGTATGTACCGGAATTTCACACTTTTTGAGTAGTGAGGCTAAGGAGTTCATCAATATTTATTCAAAATTGATACATACAACCGCTCTTTAGCAAAAAAGTGGTTTTTCAAGAAATTTTAGGAAAATGATATATGCGTATGAGTATCTTTTGAGATACGCATATATCTAAGTGGGCGGTGCCACCCCCATTTTCCTAAAATTTCTTTAATAAATATGGATGAACTCCTTAGCCACACGGCTCAAATAATCTGAAATTCCGGTACATACACCCATATAAATTCAAGGCCGTACTTAAGAAAAGACGCCTAAATTCGACAATTTTTATGCGATTGCAATAAATGAGGTATCAGCTTATTGGAAAATAGATTTAGTTAGATAGATTATTATATACAATTTTAAAGGCCTATTTATCCTCTTCTCAAATCATATTCGATCTTTGAAATCGAATCAAAAATGGTTATTCAAATACTCATAAATCCACAAAATCCTATATTCTGCCCTAAATCGACAGGTCGCGACCTCTAAATTACCTTTAAAAAATCTATAAAAATAGGCAATAATGTTTCTCATAAAAGCGAATAAAATTAGGGGTAGGGTCTTGAAATTTCCAAGAAAAAAGCATTTTCGATGAGCACCCTAATGTATATATATAAAATATGAACAATACAGCTTACCAATGCTTCTATGGCAGCCGTTAAAGTTTTCCACACATTTAAAATATGTTTACAAAGCTTAATACTTCTTTAAAAAGTATATTCTTCTTTCCAAATCCATATAAGAACTTTAAATTGGGTAAAAAAAATAACCGAGTTAAAAAATGGTTTTTTAAGATTAAGTCGAGAATTTGAGGGTGTTACAAAAATTTTAAACGCACTTTCGTGAATTACTCGACCAGCCATACGACCACTTAAAAAGTTCATGATTCAATGTGACATCGTGCTATTACAACAAGTTCGCCCTTGTTATCTCATTATGATTAAAGATATTATATGTTTTTTTTATAATAAAAATGAGATTGAAGTTCCTTAAATAGCAAAAGTTATTTTGGAGAAATACCATTAAAAAGGGGAATTTTTTAAGGAATTTGGGGAAATTAGGCTTAATAGAGTTGGCATCTCTGACGCGAATACACCTACTATTGAAGTACAGTGGTCCACAAAATAATACGACGGCCGGTTCTACGTACCGGAATGACTCGGTTTTACCCGACCAAGGGCTGTTGCTTCGGGGATCTAACCCCGCTTATGTCGGCGAAATCCATCAAGCGCTGTTCGACAATGGGGCTACATCTGCTCAGGGCTCGCAGAGAGTCAAGCCCAGGGCCAGAAATTTACACCTGCTGTGTATGCCAGAGACGATTGCATGCAAACTCCACCTCGCTCAGGTGCAAAGCCTGTGACGGGTGGAGTCATCTCCACACGTGCTCGGGCCTACGTACGCACCGGCAATGGACCACGTCGCTCGTAGACCCATGCTGTGCGAATCGGGCCGCCTTCACGGTAAACCGCCACTCGCCCAAGCAGCACAACACCAAACACGCCCACACCCCAACATGGCACAACACTAGACACACATACGAACACTACAGCCCCCACACACCGCCGCCGGTAACTACTAGTCCCTCCGACAATCTGCTCGGTTTGTCAGTCCAGTATATACCGTAACGTGACATCAATCAAGTGCAACTCCTACCTTGGCTGGTGCCACTTTAGGGCATGCTCCGGACTCCGCAAAACGCGTGATTGGACGAGTGATGGAAATGTGCACCGTCGAGATCGCGAGAGAGATAATGATGCTGGTTTAGCGTTCATCACGCACCACACCGTGCAGTATCGTCTTATCGAAGCATACATCGACCGCAGGTATACCATCATAGAATGTCAGGGTATTGCTATCCAGTCTGGCGATGTCGAGCTCGAAATATTTAACGTATACATACCCCCAACCACCGTATGGTGGTTTGTGACTTTAACGCGCACCACGATCGTTGGCACTCAAGCCTGTCAAATGATCGTAGGGGAATACATCTGGCTGAGCAGATAGACGATTCGACATTCTGCACAATGACCGATGACGCACCCACCAGTTTTATGTGTAGCTGCAGCAGCTCGCCTGACCTAACAATTGCCAGCGCTGGTCTGATCAACACCATATCAGCTATGCTGACTTTAGCATCAGACCATCCGCCCACAGTCATCTCTATTGATAAACCAACCGACGTTCACGTAGGTGAGCGTAAATTCCGCAGGGTTGTCACTGCTGCTGCAGCCAGCTTCATTCCAACAGGATGCATTTCGGATCCCCGTCCGAATTTCCCTGCTGAAGCGGCTGTCCTAGCCAATGAGCGTGACAGCCTTAGTCAGGCCGATCACGGAAATCCCCGTATCAGGGATCTCAACGCGGAAATTCGGCAACTAGTGAACGTACATAAGCGGAAGAAGTGGGAAGACCATCGGAATACCTGTAACTTCACCTCTGGTGTGAGCAAGCTTTGGTCAACCGTGAGGTCGTTGTCCAACCCGACGAAGCGTGACGACAGAGTCGAGATAGACTTTGGTGACCACGCTTCGTCGGACCCGGAGAGATGCGCGAGCTATTTTAGCCGGCAGTTCATTATGCATCCTCCGGTGGATAAAGCCAAACGTCGAGTGACCAGAAGGCTGCACAAAATGCCAAAACCCAGGGCGCCTCTTGTTTTCACCAGCGGTGAGGTGAGGGTAGCCATCGGGAAGGCGAAAGCCTCCAAAACCATTGGACCCGACGGAATATGCATGCTGATCCTGAAAAATTTGGGTCCTGCGGGAGTAGCGTACCTAACGGAGGTCCTCAGCCTGTCTATGGCCACTCTCGTCATTCCAGACTTCTGAGAAATGGGGAGAGTGGTCCCACTGCTCAAACCGGGGAAACCAGCCAACAAAGGAGAGTCTTATCGCCCGATAACTCTCCTTTCCCCGGTAGCGAAGACACTCGAGGCCCTGCTTCTCCCGTACTTTACGAACCACCTGACCCCACCGAAGCATCAACATGGGTTCCGTAAAGTGCATAGCACAACAACAGCACTTAACGCCATAAGCACTCAGATAACTCGTGGCCTAAACCGAAACCGCCCCTGTGAGAGAACTATTCTAGTAGCGTAGGACCTGTCCAAGGCGTTCGACACTGTCAGTCATTCTACGCTACTAGAAGATATAGAGGCCTCCTCACTCCCACAGGGACTCAAACGGTGGTCGGCGAATTACCTGAGTTGTCGACACTCGTCAGGAATTTTCAGAGACAACTAGCAAGCCACGTAAAATTAAACAGGGGGTACCACAGGGTGGTGTCCTGTCCCCGTTACTGTTTAATTATTACATCTCCAAGCTTCCTCAGCCACCAGAGGGTGTTAATATAGTCTGCTATGCTGACGATTGTTCGATCAAGGCGTCTGGGAATGAAATTGATGACTTGCGCTCGAAAGTAAACGGTTACCTCGCCGAACTTTCTCGCTTCTTCACAGCAAGGAGCCTTGCCCTATCCCCTGCGAAATCCTTGGTAACCCTATTCACCACCTGGACGAAGGAGGTCAGACTGCAGCTGGGTTTTCAAGTTGATGGCGTAACAATACCGACGGTGAATAACCCGAAAATCCTCTGAGTTACCTTCGACAGTCTGCTCTCCTTCTCGGCGCATACAACCGCAATTGGCAACAAAGTACAGAGCCGCAACAATGTCCTCAAGTCGCTGGCCGGAAGCACTTGGGGCAAAGATAAAGAAACGTTGTTGGCAACATATAAGGCAATTGGCCGGCCGGTTCTAAATTATGCAGCGCCCGTGTGGTCGCCGGGGACTAGCAGGACGCAGTGGATGAAGCTACAGACTTGCCAGAACACGGCACTACGAACAGCGACTGGATGCCTCCTGATGACGCCCCAACACCACCTACACGACGAGGCCCAGATGCTCCCAGACAAGGAGCATAATACAATGCTCTGCAAGCAGTAACATAAAAAGCTTTCGCTGGCCAAATCTGTTTTACAACCACTTTGTACTCAGTTAAATAAAGAGCTTATTGAAACTGAAAATAATTTAAATAAGAAATAAATAAAAAATTAAAAGTTAATTTCCACTTAAATGAGTTTGTAGGTGTTCTCAGCGAAAGGTGTTCAGCTCCACTTCTTCGGCAACACAAAAAGGTGAACTCTACTCCGTGAGGGTTATAATCCCTAAGTGCGACCGACGGCCGCCTTTGCAGATAGGTGTTCTCTGCAAAAGGTGTTCAGCCCCGCTTCTTCGGAAACACTTAAAGGAGAATTCTACTTTGTAAGGGTTATGATCCCTAAGCGCGGCCGAAGGCCGCCTTCGCAGATAGAATTTCTGGGCAAAAGAAACTATGACATCACCTCACACTTGCCACTTGCTTGTAAATGCTTTTAATTTGTTTTATCACTGAATTCTTAAACCTCAAAAGCAGATTATAATAAAATATGTACATATATCAAATTAAAGGTAAGAACTTGCACTTTCTAAATAATATATATTTCTTTAGCATTGATTATGCGCCATTTCTAAAAAAAAAAAAAAATTATAACATTTTATTTGTTTTTTAATATTTTTGGCTTAAATATATAAACAAACATACACATCTTATATATCAACTTGAATATAGATTAATTGTCTTTATTTTGACATCATAACTTTGTCAATCGGTTACGTAGTTTAGAAAATACTAATATTTTAAAATATCGAACAAACTTTTTTAACCTCTTATACATATCTTCTTAACTTTTCAATTGCGCCAAATAATATTTATATAGTTGAAATCAGCGTAAAAAGTACTACCGATCTGCATTTTTAGTTTTCCCATAGTTCAACGATCGGTTATCTTTATGTGTTCCGAAATCTGTCACTCGTAATTATCAAAAAGGTAATATCTTAAGTTCCTTTTAATTTTGCACTTTCAGCGGTTACTAAATTGTATTCATTTTTTTATATACATATTAATTACACATTAAAGAATAAAATAAGACCTTTTACAGTTGTGTGCCTTTCAAAATATTGAAAATATAACAAATTTTGTCTGAATAGGTCTTTGCGTGAACCCACCCGACCAAGAAACGTAGCGGATGTTACGAGTTTTATGATAGTTCCTTTTACACTCGAGCTCAGTCTCGTATTTCAAATGGAAGTTTGTATTTTTGCTTTTATATTCGTTGATTGTATCGAGAATGTATTCGTTTTATAATTTTTCCCCAACTTTTCTCGGACAACATATTCGAAAAAGTATATAGAAGGAGACATCGCTTTAGTAAACATTTTGTAAGAATTTTTCAAAACATTAAAAACATTATTTCAAAAACCATAAAATGTACTTCGGATTCGTAAAATGTACTTCAGGAACCGAAAAATGTACTTCAGAAACCGAGAAATGTACTTCAGAAACTACTTTTGTAAATGTACTTCAGGTGTTAAAGTAGTGCTCTACAATCCATTTAGCATTACAATTCACTTCTTCCAATGAAGGGACTTTGCCCCAAATCCTTCTCTTTTTAAAAAAAAAAAAGTGCATTTTTTGGCGAAAATGTTATACATATGTTTCTGAAGTACAATTTACAAATCTGAAGTACATTTTATGGTTTCTGAAATACAATTGACTAATCCGAAGTACATTTTTCGGTTTCTGAAGTACATTTTTCGGTTTCTGAAGTACAATTTACAAATCTGAAGTACATTTTTTGGCTTCTGAAGTACAATTGACTAGTCTAAAGTATATTTTACGGTTTCTGAAGTACAATTGACTAGTCTGAAGTCTATTTTACGGTTTCTGAAGTACAATTGACTAGTCTGAAGTAAATTTTACGGTTTCTGAAGTACAGTTGACTAATCTGAAGTACATTTTACGATATCCGAAGTACAATTGGAAAAGGTGTAGAACAAGAGCTCTGCTGCCACAAACTGAGCGACAGGTAATACTTTTACGATAATTTTTCGGAACCCGTTCTCAATAGTTTTGTACGCGAAAGTGTTGCTAAAATTTCTAGCACGGATGCATTCTCGTGTACGTTGGTCGGGTGGGAATGCTTCAAATTTCTCATTTTTTTGATAGCAAACTGACAGACTTAAAAATAAGAGGTTGGCATTAAACATGATCGTTAGATAACATTCTCGGCCATTCTAGAGAAGCTCGGCCAAACACTAACATATGTGTAAGCGCCAATCTAATATTATTATTATTACTAAATAGCATTCTTCATAAAGTTCGTCAAAATGCTACACATAAAATAATTTTTGTCTAAAATACGGACATGAATATATATGTGTGTACGTAAAGGATTTTCAGATCTTTGGGTAGTGCGGCTAACGAATTTTTAAAGATATACTCAAAAAGTGATCTTAAGCGAAAATTTGTTTTTCGCAAAATTTTTTGGAAACTGGGCGTGGCCCGCCTACTTTTGTGTTTCGAAAACCACTTCACCAATCTATACCATATTTTACACACATATTGCGCCTGACCTTCTTAAATACTGTTACGATTATCCTTGAAACCTCGTCCGGATTTCCCAAATACCTCGGTTCGTATCGCTGGATTGTTAAATAAATGCAATCGATGACCAAATTGTAGTACAATTAACTTTATTGTACAACAAACAATTTACAATACTCGCAATACAGCAAAACCACTTTACAATACTTGTTAAAGCAATAACAGCGCTTAACTAAACTTGGTAACACAATTAAACTTATATCTTGCTTATTCGCAACTCACTTCTCTGCTCACTTTACTTGTAGCTTGCTGTCTTGTAACTAACTCACCTCGCTGTGGCGGCGCCCTTATATACCTGCGCTGGCACTTATGGCAACTCTAGAACATTCTGAAGTTTACCGCTCATTCTCTTTCTCTCGCTGTTCGCAGTGTTCATCCAACTTGACGTTTCTCTTTATGGAACATTCTACGTCATTCCTCGAACATTCTGCCTATTTCTCGTTGTTCGCTTTGTGTTGCCGCAGTATTCGCCACACTGCCCTCCACCTAAGTCTGATCGTCCCGATCAGACACACTTGCTGCTCCAAACGTTGCTAGTCTTTCATCTTGGTTCTCGGTCTCCCCATTGTCTGGATCCGATGCACTGCGTCCCTCAGCCGGTTGTCAATCTTAAACAGATCTTTCCAGTCACGTATTTGCTTGAAGGTGAAGCTTGTCTTCTTCTGTGACATGTACAACCACAATGCGTTACTGGACATTGCTTCCGGCTTATCTCCGGGA
>NW_016157278.1:285919-299431 GCF_001687245.7 Rhagoletis zephyria | reverse complement strand
GTGAACCGCTTCCTTCTCCTGACGAAACCACTCCGTCTCCATCACTGCCAACCTCCGCCCAACTAACCGCTTCCATTTCTGGTGGAATCTTCGACACTTCCTCTAAGACTAACCGTCTGCTGCAGTACTGGCTGTCGCCATTGGTTACGATCATTCCCTGGAGGTCAATCTTCATGCCTCGCCCAAGTAGGAAATCCACGCCGATGATGACTTCATCCACAATGTCTGCCACAATAAACTTCGTGTACGAGGCCAACCCGTCGATTATTACCTCGAATAATACTTCTCCTAACACTTGGGTTCGCCTACCAGTTGCAGTCTGAAGCTTTGCTCCAGGTAGTGGCTTCACATAAAAAGTAGTCACATCAGGTCGAATAATGGAATGTGACGCTCCAGTGTCCACTGTCAGCACTCGCTCCTGCCCATTCACACATCCACCAATAGTGAGGTTGCTAGCATTCCGGCCAATTTGTGAGACGGAGATTATGGGCCCTTCAACTTCTGGAGCCAGCACGCGGCCCTTCCTGCTGGCACGTTTTAGTTTAACGACTGATTTGAGTTGGATTCGTCTCCCTCAGCCCTGCGTTTGCGTCCTGCTGAATGGTTGAGCCCACTNTGGTTTTCCGCAACTAAAGCATTTCTTTGCACCATCCTTTCTCTCGGTTGCACCAGGAGTATTCTTCTCTGCCATCGACTTGAGTGTTTTCAGGATCTCGTTCATCACGTCAGGTGTTTCCACTTCTACTCGATGGGCTTTGTAGGCTGGTCTACTTAGGAGCGCTGCCGTTTCACGTGTCTGAGCATACGAGACCGTTTCAGCAAATGTTGGCCTTGGATTCGCGTACGTCTCTCGCTTGGTATACACGTCCCGCATTCCGTTGATGAACCTCTGGATTTTTACTCTTTCAAGGTGCTCACCAGATGCATCTCCAATTGCCAAATGAGCCAACCCCTCAACCTCAGAGGCGAATTCCTGTAAAGTCTCGTTGGATTTCTGGCATCGTAACTGTTCCTTTCACAGTCGGGAATAGTCTGCAAGATTTCTGCCGCAGGTCCTTTCAATGCAACGAATAGTGCAGCGGATTTATCCTCCATGCTCCAATGATTTGCTGCAGCCGTTTTTTCGAACTGGAGCTTAAAGACCTGGAAAGGAATCGTGCCGTCAAAGGATGGGGTTTTTACCTTGGGTGCGCTCGTCGAAGTAGCCGGACGATTCAACTGTAAATCACGAAGACGACCTTCCAACTCCTCTACCTTTGTCTCGACTTTCTCCTTTCTCTCTTCGATTTTGTCCTGTATTTGTGTAAGTGTGGATGTGCGCTTCCAGCTGGGATGATATACGTGTCTCTTGTGCCAGTAGATGAGTTTCTAGCCGGGATGACACCTGCGCCGATACCTCTGAAGATATACGTGTCTCCAGCGTTTGCATCTGGGATGACAGCTGTGATGACATCTGTGACATACGTGTATCCTGTGCTTGCATCTGTGACGACAGCTGTGATGACATCTGTGACATGGCAGCCAATAACGTTTTCATGTCTATAGCTGTTGATGAACTAAGAGCCTTTTGCTGTTCTTCAACCTTCCCGGATGTCTGCTGCACATCCTTCGACGAACAAGCAACTTCATCCTTCGCGGATGTTCGTCCTTTGCGGATGCATCGTCGGATTTACCCTGGAAGTCGTATTTGTCCACGTCGATGCCTTCAGCTTCCATAGCCTCCCGCAAACGGGATAATAATTCCACTTTTCTTCCNTCTTCCGGAGGTGGCCAAATTACGCTTTTCCAACTCTTGTTTCAGCTTCTCAATCTTTAAGTCCTGAATTTTCGCCATTTTCAGTAGTTTATCCTTCGGGATTTATACAACAAATAAATAAACAAACTCACTTTCGGATTTATAATATTAGTAAGGATATCACATGGTGACGCGTTCAAAAATAAGAGATTCTCCTCCAAACACCCATCATTCATCCAAAAAAATTTAGTAGATATAGCTGCAAATGTCGTAGAAATTTTCATTTCAACAATCAATCTACCAAAACCGACAACTTCAGCAAAAAAGATTTCAGCATCCTGCATTTGAATCTATTTTGGTATATTTAGAGGAAAATTATGGTAGAAACGAAAAATGTCATACGGCAACCCTAGTCCGCACACACTAAAGTAAACAAACTGGAGATTAATAGTAAATTAACGAAAAATATACTCTACAAACGTTGTGCTTAATAAATTTACTCACTTTTTCGTTGTATACTAGCATTAATAATAAAATTTGCAATAAATAACTCAAAAAGGCCATATTTTCTTTTGTTTATTTGCAACCATGTGTTTGTGATCAGCTGATTTTCTTACTTGCTATTTTTCGCTAGTAAAAATTTTTCCATCAGAAATTTCCAGCTCTCTATCTATTTTACTCTCTCAATTTCCCCTACTTTGCAAGTTTTTTGGGTACGAGAACGCAAAACCAGTAAAAGTTTTCTAAAACTTTTGATAGTTTTGGGTACGAACGCACTTCTAATTTTTTACTTGTAACAATTTGCAAGTACGAAAAACACCTGATCGCATGTTGCTGTAGGCAATTTAAAATGAGGAAACTAGCTGTATTCACAACGAAAAACTATTGAAAATTTTTACGGGATTCTGCTGGAAAGCGTTTCTTAACAAAAAAAATTGCAGAAGAGAGCCAAAAAGAGAGCGTAAAAAAACGAGAGAGCTGCAAATTTCTGCTGACGAAATTTCAACAGATATTTGCAGTCATATGTTTAAAAAGCAGCTGTTCAAAACGCACAAGGAAAAAGTAGGCAATTTTATTTTAATTTGTTTTAATAAAACAAAATCGTTATCAAAACACATTGAAATATTGCAGAATGTAAGTATTTGTACATGCATTTGAAGATGTGTGTGTGTATATACAGTGCTTGCAAATTTCTGCTAATTTTCGTTGCTTTACTTTTTCCTCTTTCGATATCTTTGCGAGGAAAACTCTTCGCCAATCTGCTGTCATCAGCTGTAAAAAGTGTTTGTGGGTTTTTATTGTTGAAATTGACAAAATAAACCTATTTAAATATAAAATATATTGTTTTATTAGGAATTTGCTGCGAATAAACAACCAATTTATCAGCTGTTCATGAAACTTGCAAATTATTACTAGATTTTCGTTCGCGTACTTTTTTGGACATTTTTTCTATGAGAGCGAATTCTTAGAAATTAAGTTACTGGAGAGTGGTTGGCAAGTTACTAGATAATTTGTAAACAAACACAACTATACATATACAACTACATGGGCTTTTCCTACCAAAACTGGTAGGTTTTTTTTCATTTGATAGGTTAGTAGGCTAGATTGGATTTTGGTAGTTTCCGTGACAATGAGTAATAGTTATTTGAGAAAAACAGAAAATATGTATCTCCAAACATTTTATACTTTATGACGTACTTAGACCAAGATTCCAGCAAAGTCTGCCAATGGGCTCGCAGCCAGAATAAATATTGTGTCGGATAGTCAGGCAGTGTTAAAGGCCGTAGACTCTTTTAAAACGGCATCAAGGCTTGTGGACTCTTGAACAACCTGAGAGCCCACAATAGAGTAACGCTGTGCTGGGTTGCGTTACATGAAATGGTCTCGCAAAGCGAGTAGCCGAAATGCGAAAGAAAGAAGAAGAAAAAAAGAAAAGAAGGACTGTATGTGCCTGCCCACTAAACATGCAGCCTAACTGCGGGAGTCGTATCGAGTGCAAGTCGTTTTTCGAGTCGATTCGTATCGAACATTTCATGTCATTGCCTAAAATTACGACTCTACTAGTGTATTAAAACGTAAAAACTTTACTTATTTCAACACGACAATAGACAATGCCAATGTTGTCGAGTCGTATAATTTAGCTTAATTTACGACTTACGCAATGAGGCGGATGAATCGTAGACTGATACACCTTGGATACGATTATCTTCTCCATTTAAAATTTAGAATATGGCACCGCCCAAAGTGCTTAGATTTTTGGATAGCCTAAGTGGCTGTGATTACCATTGGGGTTTAGTACAATAGATCTTCTTCGGTTGGGTACGTTTGTACAGTAAAATGAATTGTCATACGAAGTTAATTTGTTTTTATTATACTAGTTGTGTTTTAGTTTGAGAAAACTTTCCAATAACGGACCAGGCTTTGAAAAAAAGAGGTGATGAGGGGGACCCTTATTTTAAATCTGAAGGTCCCTCCCTCCGGTGGCTTATCATTTTTAAGTAATTAGTAGTTAAAGTTGCAAAAAAAGTCACATTCAACCTCCCTTGTTCCTTTGTAGAGCGATTGAACTGAAACTTCAGTGCTGCCACACATCCTAAAAAACGAAACAATGAAAACACAAAAGTTTTTATTGCATATTTTTACTATGGCCCCTATTATGGTTCACAACTCAACTTAGTTGAGTTGTGTCTGAGACAACTCAACTTGTATACAACTGAACTATTTATTGCTATTGCCGTTCACAACTGTTTTCAGTTGACTGTAGCCAACGAAAAATTCGGAAATTCCGTACAAATTTTGTGATTCCCATAATATTATGTTATTTTAATGATATTAAAATAATAAAATGCCATAAAATGGAAATCAGTTACGAATTATGTTTTACCGATGAGCCCGATGATGCTAGTGCTAGACAACTACGTTTTCAAAGTTGTGTCCCACAATACCAATTTACAACTTACAACTCAACTATCTTGAAAGTTGTGAATCATAATAGGGGCCTATATATCGAAGTATAGATTTAAAAAAGCGGCGCAAGCAAAGATTTTAAATATATCGAAGTATTGGTTTTTTTAGGCACCCCCATTTTTTATTAAAAACTTTTAATATACAGCGTGGCGACGAATAACTGTTACCCTGGTTTTTTTGAGAAATAAAAGGGTCCTTTATAGATTTTCCGAAAAAAGCATTTTATTGTTAATTTTCCACAGATTTTACTTTAGTTGTATTAATTAGTTTTTAAATTTTAATCCTTATTTACATTTGCCAGCAGTGTAAACTTTGAGAGAAAAGTTCATTTGGCACGCAGATCCTCGTCAGTTAATTTATTCCATATCTTCCGTAACCATAGGCCAATTTTCTCCATTTTGAGTCCCTTATACTCCCCTTTTGTCCAACATAAGGCCTCATTCTCAAAAATCTAATAGACTCGGAACTGGTGACCGGGACGGCCATTCATTCGACCAACCCTATAAAGTTTTCTTTTTTTTTGTCTTTTTTTATACAAAGCCTTTAAAAAATACCTGAAAAATACTTGCGTGCCAAATGAACTTTTCACTTAAAGTTTACACTGCTGGCAAATCTAAATAAGGATTAAAATTTAAAAACTAATTAATACAACTAAAGTAAAATCTGTGGAAAATTAACAATAAAATACTTTTTTCACAAAATCTGTAAAGGACACTTTTATTTCTAAAAAAAAAAATGGGTAACAGTTATTCGTCGCCACGGGCGATTTTTTATTATAAATTTTGAATTGATATCGAAATATAGATTTTTTTAAGCGCGGGTGGGCTTTAGTATTCAGCCGCACCTTTTGTTTTAAGAAAACCAGGTGGAATTAACAAATGAAACTTGGTCAGGATGTTAAGGGAGGTATCCTCTAAAACATGTATAATTAAAAAATATAAACAATATAATTGTTTATAAGTTATTTGTTGTTAAAATTTCTTAAGTCGTTCCACTTGATTTCCTTATCAAAAAGTGCATGTCATATACTTTCATATATATAAATGCACATAACACTCTACCTAATAGTTTACACACTTTAATTTTATTTTATTTTGTATATAATAATAATAGATTGGCGCTTACACAATGTTAATGTTTGGCCGAGCTTCTCCTCCAACTTGTGGCGTGCGCCTTGATATTGTCACACAAAGCGGAGGGACCTACAGTTTTACGCCGACTCCGAACGGCGATTGTATTTTTATGAGAAGCTGTTTTTCATGGCAGAAATACACTCGGAGGGTTGCCATTCCCTGCCGAGGGACGACCGCTGTTAAGAAAAACCTTTTTCTAAATTTTTTGCGATGTTGCTTTGACCAGGGCTTGAACCCAGGTGCTGGTGAGTGAAAGCGCGCACTGCTTACCACTACCAACTTTTACTAAGTTGTAAATTGCATTAAATTGCACCCATATTCACACATGGTTGCAAACTTACACATAAGATGTGTTGCCATACTGTTCAAAACAATTCATACAAAGAAGGCAACACAGAAAGGGGAAGTCTACTTAGTGAGGGTTATATTCCCTAAGT
This sequence comes from Rhagoletis zephyria, assembly GCF_001687245.7. Lineage (NCBI taxonomy): Eukaryota > Metazoa > Arthropoda > Insecta > Diptera > Tephritidae > Rhagoletis > Rhagoletis zephyria. The sequence goes on along the minus strand of NW_016157278.1, from coordinate 293,159 downwards.
GCGGCCGAAGGCCGCCTACGCAGAAACGTGTTCTCTGCAACAGGTGTTCAGCCCCTTTCTTTGGCAACACAGAAAGGGGAAGTCTACTTAGTGAGGGTTATATTCCCTAAGTGCGGCCGAAGGCCGCCTACGCAGAAACGTGTTCTCTGCAACAGGTGTTCAGCCGGTGACAGGTAATAAGGTCAATTGACATTATTACCTTTTCAAAAGCGAAATAAAGTCAACAAAAATTTGGAAATAAAGTCATTGACGCCCGTAAGTGTTGTTTTTTAATAGATGAAAAAGGATTTTGCTAAATCCTCAGTGTTGTGATATTAATCCACACACAATCATGAACTACCTCCAATTGATTCTATTAAAAAAAAGAATATAAATTACGAATATGTAAAAACACGATGCAAAAAACTAAACGCCTGCGTACAGCTGCAATACGAGAAATATTTGAAGAAAGAGTAAAGAAATGATCCATAACATGCAAAACATTTTTCGTTTCTACAAAAATAAAGCGAACACTATTAAATTGAAGAAACAGTACATGTCCAAAAACCCCGGAGGAGCACTGAAAGAGTTCTGTGTTTTAAATTAGCATATTTTGAACGAATTCGGAATGTCTAAGGTGGAAAAGAACCCAACCTTTCTATAAGGAAACAATTCTAGAAAAAGAATTTTCTTACACTGTATTTATGTCTCCGCCAGCAGTCATTTAAAAGCAGCTAAGGAGAACGACGACACTATTTATTAGATGGCACATTCAACGAGCCAATGTGCCAAAATGCGGGTATAAACAATTATTGATTATTTAATATCGGAACCGAGATCATATAAGTTAATGGATTGGTTTTCACACACTTTTGAAACACAAATTATATGCTTTTTTACTGCAGACAAGTTGTTGCCCCAAAACACAGCAGAAATCTTCCAATCAGGGCTGCCTTAGTGATGAGGTGCCATATTGAGGATAAAGAAGTGCCAAAATGTGCCAAATAGAAAAATAAAAGTGCCAAAAAAGGTGTCATTCCTTTTAATCATTCACATTTAGCAATAAAATAAAGCTACATTGAATAGCCTTTATAAATTAGAAAATTTTAGTTGAGAAAAAGAAGTGCAAGCAAAGAATTTCACAAAAATGTTTTTGTACGATAAAAGCAACTGAAAACCGATTATGTTTGTACACACCGACCAGCGGGAATATAATGGCACTTATTTATTTGCAAATTCGTCTTTTATAGAAAGCTACAAACGGTACAATAGCGTGACTTGTTAACGTTAGATTTTATGATGTTTACAGGTTCAAGAATATTATATATAAAGATGGAAGTATGTATGTATGTATGCAAAACATAAATAATCGAATGACACTTAAGGCTAGTTCAGAGTGCAGCCGCGAATGACACTAAAGGTTTGTGCAGAGTGCAGACGATAAAGCTGGTCGTTGCCACTTAATCGCGTACATCCTCCCCGGCTAAGTCCTCCGGACTTAGAATGCCTTCGTGGGCTTGAAGGATACGGCATACTCGTTGGACTGGGCGCTGACACAAATGTCTGCGACAGAAGCCTCTTTCGAATGCGCAGGATTCGATGGTGACTACGCGCACCAGCCCGTCACTCCCCGGATGCACTGCTGTTAATGCGACCGATGCGCCATCGAGATGGAGGAAGCTGCTCTTGCTGGATGGCCACGACGTCACCAACTTGTAGATTTGGCGTAGGTCGGGCCCACTTGCTACGAGCCTGCAGCTGGACCAAGTATTCCTCCTTCCACCGGTGCCAAAAATGTTGCAACATGCGTTGTAGTCGTTGGTAGTACTTTAGCCGATTGTCCGGAGCTTCCGGAACGGGGGCCTCTGGACGAGAATTCAATGGGCGGCCGATGAGGAAGTCTCCGGGTGATAGCGCGACGCCGCCTTCGGGATCGTCATGAAGAGCGATGATGGGTCTCGAGTTGAGACATGCCTCAATGCGTACCAGCAGGGTACTGAGTTGGATGAACGGGAGAACAGCGTCACCAATGACGCGCTTGAGATGCTTCTTGGCCGAACGCACTGCAGCCTCCCATAAGCCTCCTTGATGAGGAGCGGAAGGAGTTATGAAGTGCCAGCGGACGCCTGCATCAGACAGTTGTTGCTTGGAATAAGTGTTGTGCCAGTCGACCAGGTCAGTTTGAAGTTGACGGTTTGCCCCCACAAATTGGGTGCCATTGTCGCTATAGAGATTGGTGCAATATCCTCTACGACTCACAAATCGATCAAAGACGTCCAGAAATGCTCGGGTGCTCAGGTCTTCCGCCAGTTCTATGTGCACTGCCTTTGTACACATGCATATGAAGATCGCAGCATACGTCTTGGTGGTGGTGGTAGAACGTTTACCACCATGGCGGACGAGGAATGGTCCGGCGTAATCCAACCCAGCGTTGGAAAAGGGAGGCGCAACCATTACTCGAGAGCGAGGTAGATCAGCCATTTGTTGTTGTTGCATTGCTCTTTGGTGTAACTTGCAGGTCTTACACTGATGTAGGCACCGCTTGACCAAGACTCTAGCGTGCACAATCCAGAGATCCCGTCGGAGGTACTGTAGCATCTCCCTAATGCCGCCGTGCATTGTAATCCTGTGTGCGTTGCGGACCAGAAGCGTAGCTAGGGCACATTCTCTAGGAAGGATGATCGGATGGCGCTGCTCATACGTGAGGTCTGCGTTCCTCAGTCGGCCGCCAACCCTTAACACACCAGCGTCATCCAGGATAGGGTTCAGAGAGAGCAACTTACTCGAAGCAGCAACGCTGGAAGAAGCTCGCAAATGATTAATTTCTGAATTGTAATAATTACCTTGCGCTTCTCGAACAAGAATTTCAAAAGCTTGCTGAATTTCATCTGCCGTTATAACTGGCGTACGCCAGTAGGGTCTGCCCGCTGGCCGAAACCGTAGCACATAGGCTGTGGTATGCAAAACTCGCTGTAAAGTGCTGAAGCGTTCCACTAATGGAATGAATGTGGTAAGTGACCCATTACACCGCCGGACTTGTATCTTAGGGATGGTCAGAGTGCAGATATGTGTTCGAAGTGGCCTCAGTTCGGCATCGTGCACTTGCTGCTCGCTGTCGCCGAGAAGTGGGATCTCACTTGGTATAAGATTGTCTTCGTACATGTTGCCTGGCCCATTCCACCATAAGGAAAAATTGTGAAGAGCCGCTGGTGTCATGCCGCGACTGGCACAGTCGGCAGGATTGTCTTTGCTGCTTATGTGATGCCAATCTGAAGGATTGGAGTTCCTTTGGACGTAAGCCACTCGATTGGAGACATACTGCATCAAAATGTTTGGTGGCTTGCGTATCCAAGCAAGGGCTATGCTGGAATCGCTCCAATAGGTGCATTGATCTTTGCTGAGTTGAAGAGCCTCGCGTACACTCACCATAGAAGTTACAAGCAAGTGAGCGGCGCACAATTCCAGCCTCGGAATGGTGATTGCCTTAAGTGGACTAACCTTAGTTCGTGCAGCTACGAGTCTCACTCTCACCTGTCCATCGGGTTCGATGCTTCGTGAATATATGACAGCGGCGTACGCCCGTTCGCTGGCATCGCAAAACCCATGGAGCGTGGTAGCTGCTGACTTGGTCATTCCGATCCATCGTGATATGCGGAAAGCGCTAATAGCTGGAAGGCTGCCTCGGAACTTGAGCCACTTCTCGCGTAGCTCTGGTGGTAAGGGCGTATCCCAATCTATCTTGGCGGCCCATGTTAACTGCATCATCATCTTAGCGGTCACTGTTACTGGAGCCAGAAGTCCAAGAGGGTCGAAGATTCTGGCCACTTCACTCAATACCTGACGTTTGGTAGGGATAGGGTTAGCATCTGGCAGCGTTACCCGAAAAAGAATCACATCATTGACTGGTCCCCAGTAAAGCCCCAGAACCTTGGCATCAGTGTCGCCTAAGCCAAGTGTGCAGCTGGATGCCTCTGAACCAGATGTCGCCGAGAGCACATCCACATCGTTGGATTTCCACTTGCAAAGTCGAAAGTGGCCTTGTTGCAATATGGTGGAAATGTCTCGCGCTAACGTGATTGCTTCATTTGGCGTGTCAGCGCTATCCAGGAGATCATCCATATAAAAGTTGCGTAAGATACTGTCCCGTGCAGCTGCAGCTCGATTAGCATCAGGAACCACGATTTGGTTGTCAATGGCGCACTGGTTCAGAACACGAGCAGCGTTATAAGGGCTGCAAGCCATACCGTAGGTGACAGTCTTCAGTTGATACGCACGGAGCGGGTCATTAGGGCTTTCGCGCCAGAGGATCTGCTGCCAACATCGATGCCTGGAGTCCACTTCGATTTGCCGGAACATCTTCTCGATGTCAGCCGTGACAGCTACGCGGAATCGACGAAAGCGTAAGAGGATGTCAACTAGTGGATCTTGAACTGCCGGCCCAACCAGCTGAGTGTCGTTCAAGGAGACGCCATTGCTGCTCTTCGCCGAAGCGTTGAAGACCACACGGAATTTCGCGGTGACAGCATGGTGCCGTATAAAGTAGGCGTGGGATGGATCATCTCGTTGTAGCGTGATCTTCTCCATGTGGCCGAGCGTCTCGTACTCGCGCATAAACTGAACATACTTCTGGCGCAAGTCATCATCACCCCTCAGACGCCTCTCAAGGTTGAAAAAGTGGCCCAGCGCCTTGCCGTAGGAATCACCGAGTGCAGGCGCATCCGGAGAAAATGGGATCTGCACTATGTATCGGCCATTGCTCTTGCGCGATACGGTTCGTTGGAAAATCTCTTCGCAAATGTCATCGGTCGTTTTGGGGCGAGGAACCTCCTCCAGTTCCCAGAAGCGTTGAAGAATCTCATCGAGTCGCTCCTCCTCGGTAGCACATTCGGTCGGTGTGCCCAAGGCGGGGAGTGACGCACAGCGTGGCGATGTAGGTCCGCATATGACCCAACCGAGACGCGTATGGAGAGCGCACGGCTGCTTAGGCCCACCAGTGATAGTTTCACCCAGGAGAAGTATGCCCATGATGTCCGCTCCAATGAGTACATCGATGCTTCCTGGCGTGTGAAATGTCGGATCAGCCAGTGGTATGTAGTGTAAGTGTTTGTACCCGCTCGTGTCAATTGGAGATGCGGGAATCGTCGAAGTTATACTAGGCAAAATGTGCGCATCAAAACGGCACTCAAATTCTGCATCGTGATATGATCGCATCACCAGAGTCGTCTGTCCGCGCGAAGAAGTTGCCCTCTGCGAACCAATACCTTCTACCGTCAATGTGTAACGCCTTCTGTGGAGATTCAAACGCTTAAAAAATGGCTCCGTAATGAAGCTTACCTGTGAACCCATGTCACACAAGAGACGACACGATACTTCCTCTCCACACCCATTTACGATGGGCGCCTTGGCAGTGGCTGGTAGGACGATTCCTTCGGATTGCGCCAGGAGAGACTGGACAGCATCCAGACGGGGCAGGACCTGAGGCGCAGTAGCGCTGGTTGATGGCGATTGTTGCTCGAGTACGGACACTGGTCGCGCTACTGAGCTGGTGTTTGTAGGTAACCGCTCGCCTTGCGGAGCTGCCTTACAAAGCAAGGTGTTGTGTTTCTGCTTACAGTTGTTGCAATTCCCCGAGTTACACTCACGGGCCGAGTGACCTGGTCCCAAGCAGTTGAAGCATAACGTTGCTTGGCGTACCCAGTGCAAACGTTGATCCAGACTTAATGCTCGAAATTGAGGGCATCTTGATATACGATGTGGCTCGGCGCATCGTGGGCAGGTCATTGCTGATCTCATGTTGGCGCTTGAAGATTTGGGCACCACCATATGTGACTGTGCGGTACGAAATGTTGCCGAGTGCCTCGGCGGTACGGTAGAGCTGCTCCTTGAAGTGCCAGCATAGGTCTCAATCTGCTCAAGCATTTTCTGCAGCTGCGACAGAGTGTCTGAATGACTCCGAACGGTGCGCGACCGCCGATGTTGGCAATTTACGGAGAACAATAGGATAAACGATGGCGTCCCAATGGTCGGTGGCCAAGCCCATCACGTTAAGTGCACGTAAGGTACTGCGTACTACATCGATTACATTACGAACATTGCGTTGCGTAAGTGCTGGTTGTTCAGGCAAGTCCAACAACCGATTCACATGTGACTCAACCAAACGCCTGGGATTGTCGTACCTCCTCTTCAATTCCGCCCATAGTAGGTCGTAGCCTCCAGTGTATACGCCGCCAACTATTGACACCGCTTGCGCATCGACGCACTGCCTTAGCCGGCTGATTTTGTAAGTGTCGTCAAGATCAGTCCGATTATGTACCATCGACTCGAAGATGTCCTTAAACACCAACCAGTTTTCCTGTCGACCATCGAACGTGGGGAGTTTGAATGGATCTAATCGGTGTTCACCTTGGCACCGGCTAGATGCAGAGTGCGCAGTGGCATTTGAGCCAGCACGCATGCGTTGCAATTTGGTGACAGCACTACCATAAGCCACCTCCACTTGCGCTAGTAGCTCCTCATGAGCGTCCAATTCTTCGTCAGTGGCTCCGGCCACTAGCGCGATATGATTGTCCATGAAGCGATTATAGTGCCCGGTTAGAATGCTGATGGTGTGCTCCACGTGCACCTCATCCGCGGTATAACCTTCGGTTTCCACCTCCGCCCTGATGCGTAGTATAGAACTCCTCGCCGCTCTTCTAATATTCATTGCAGCCATAGTTCCGCGGTTAGAATCGCGAAGGTAAACTAGTTTTATTTTACAGCGTAGATTATACGAAACTTTGGCAATAAAAAACCGCGCTTTCAGTCCTCACAGGAGGCACCAAAAATATGTACGATAAAAGCAACTGAAAACCGATTATGTTTGTACACACCGACCAGCGGGAATATAATGGCACTTATTTATTTGCAAATTCGTCTTTTATAGAAAGCTACAAACGGTACAATAGCGTGACTTGGTAACGTTAGATTTTATGATGTTTACAGGTTCAAGAATATTACATATAAAGATGGAAGTATGTATGTATGTATGCAAAACATAAATAATCGAANACCATCGAACGTGGGGAGTTTGAATGGATCTAATCGGTGTTCACCTTGGCACCGGCTAGATGCAGAGTGCGCAGTGGCATTTGAGCCAGCACGCATGCGTTGCAATTTGGTGACAGCACTACCATAAGCCACCTCCACTTGCGCTAGTAGCTCCTCATGAGCGTCCAATTCTTCGTCAGTGGCTCCGGCCACTAGCGCGATATGATTGTCCATG
>NW_016157278.1:260884-285894 GCF_001687245.7 Rhagoletis zephyria | reverse complement strand
CTTCCAATAACTTACAAATATAAAAATGTGAAATATCGAGGGCTTGAATTCATTAATACCCTCTATCTGCAATTTGCACAAAAACTAATTTGTGATTTTAGAAACCACCTGGGACTTATTACCTGTCGTTATATAAGGTAGCATTAATATCACCGATGACAGTTAAAGCTTGGGTGGATTTTTATATCAGAATCTCATCTTTGTGAAAAGTGTGCAGATAGAGGGTATTATTGAATATAAGCCCTCGATGTTTAAAATATATAAAAATTTTATTTCAACGTATACAAAAAATAAATCTACCTGCGTTACAGCACGGCGGGAGACGGGGAAGGGGGGGCCGGGCCCGGCGTAGCGTGACGTGGCTAAGCAAATTTGATGTTTGAAAGAGAAATAATGTCAATTGATTTTATTTCGTTTTTAAAAAGGTAATAATGTCAATTGACTTTATTTCGCCCCAGGGTGAGAAATAATTTGACCTTATTTCCGTTGATCTTATTACCTGTCACCATTTTTTTGTTCTAATGTTATTACTAAGACGTCTAATAAATGCATGGCTTTTAGTTCTAGAAGAATCAAAGTCAGTAAAGACAAGTATTTTTTGTATAATTTCTGCATTTTAATTGCTCAACTTCTTTTGCACCAGAGCAAGAGCCAAAAATTTCCAGCAATAAAAAGAAGCGAATTGGCACAGCAGAAATGTAAAATTTTCGCACCATAAGTTTTTTCGCCATATAACTTTTCTACTAATTGACATGGAATTACTATCTCAACGCTGCCAACAACCCAAAAAGGTTGGCCTTTGCCAACTGATAAAAAAGAGAAAATTTGGAAAGATCAAACAAAAATTTTGAGATTACTCGTTGTGAATACGAACGCCACAATTTTTACCTAGCTTGTGTGACTAAGCGAAATTTTGACAGCTTGTAAATATGTATACATACAAAGTTGATAGCGGTAATAAAGAGTCAAAATAAAAATGGAGTCTGGAAAAGAGCAAAAAGCATACGTTTATTTTCAGTTATTAAATAAATCAAATTTATTTGCGAATATTTGTTTATTCTATTTATATAAAGGCAACCACACGGAAAAGCTTGTGTTAGTTATATTGATAACAGAACCTGGCAGCTTGCACGTTGCCTAAATTCTCAAGTAACATCAAATCCACAAATGAATACATTGCTTGTATTACCTTCAATATCGCCATGTATAAATTTTAACAACACACAAAAATAGAGCTTTCGCAAGAGCATTTGTTTGGTTTTTCAACACCATTTATAATTTTCTTTCAATAAAATAACGATTTGCCAAATGCTTAAAATTATTTATCAAATAATAATGCAGCACACAACCCTGAAATCTAAGAAAAAGTCTGAGGAAGGCCATTAAATAGCAGCACACAACCCACTGTCTTCCTCAAAGGTGAATAAGGCTACAACAACACCGATTACTACAACAACAACCCAAAAAGGTTGGCTACTGTCTATACTGTGATGTAGGCAGCCGACCAACTTCATTGAAGGAGATTAGTTGAAAGGCCGTTTGCACCAGGCGATTGTTGCCATGATAAAAACATTATAAGGTAAAACCCATGGCGCAATAAACAGGTGAAGTAAGTAATAAGGCAGCATTCTCTGTTCATTTTCTGACATTCGACTGCCTTATATTTCGTTTTATGTGTTGCTTCTTTGGAAGTATTTACATATATTTTGGGGGCAATATGGCCATTTATTATTTGCTTGCGACATTGTTTTTTTCTAAAACTTTCCGTTTGAACTTTTGTGGAAAATTTGTTTTTTTCTAAAAGTTTTCGTTTGAATTTTTGTGAAAAAATACTATATAATTTATTTGTGAATAAAAAATTAATAATGCCTAAGCCAAGCCGTGTAACTTGCAAAAAAACTTGGACTTACGAAGGCGTCCGATTGTTTCATTCACCAGCGGAACAGGTTAGGCTGAATAAGTTGGATATTTCAAAGATTTAATGGCGAAGTAGTTTCTTGTACCACCAACGTCTTTGAAAAATTATTATCCCACAGCCATGAAACACATCTTCCAATAAATGTGAAAAAGCTATTTTTTAAAAGCAGGATAAATTATTTATATAAGCGATGGAAAGGCAAAAGGTATAATCGATTAATCTTTATAAACCTCCCATATATACCTATTTAAATTTAATTATTTAAACCTTATAACCATTAATATCACGTGTTGCGGTTTTGTATTCACGTTGCTGATTTCATGTATCGTAATTTCATCTCTTCATAAAATTATCAAGATTTGTCTATGTCGGTGAGTCTTTGAAAGTATTTGTTCGGTATATATACATAGGTATGTATTAAACAGCTGCACAAGCACTACATAAATCGCTTGCAAGCCATCGGCTCTCATTTTAAGCACTGTACCTCTCCTTCACTCCCATAACAAAGCAACTGCTACACTCACGAAAGGTTTTGTCATACGAACAAATGCCGCACGATAGGAAAAAGAACACCAGAACAAAGCTGAAGTAGAACCAAACTGAAGCAGAAGAAAATGGAAGTAGAACAAATGCGATGCTGAAATTTTTCAAATGGAAGTGCGCGCATCACTCAGTGGAAGTAGCGGCGACAGCGAATTCTTGCTTTGCATAAGTGCATACCCAAATGTATATGTATATGGATGTATGTATGTACATACATATGGGACCGCGCACTTCCTATACTAAAGTGTTTAACAAAAACAAAAGTGCAGAAGTGTTATGGCGTGCTTACCTAAATGAAGTGTGATATGTTTCCTTTTTACCACGCTTTTTTTTGTCTTGTTTTTGGCTAAGCATCTGCGATTTTGCCTGCTCCTACATATATGTACATATACTATGTATCTATGTATGTATTTACAAAAAAAAACACACAGTTTCAAAATATGCATTTTTATTAATTACGGTCTTGACGTTGACTGCGAACTGCGTGGCTTGCGCTAACAATTGGTAATGAGTTGCTATACATACATGCAAATGTTCTAGTGCACTCGGTTGTCTTGCTATGATTTGCCGCTATTTTACTTCAACCCTTCTTTTTGGTTTTACAATTTGCTTCACCCCAAAACTCAAGCGCTATCGTCGCTGTAGCAAATTCTATTTCGAATGTTGAAGTGTTTGTATTGTTGCGCAGCTTGCTATAGAATATTTTGTGTTGCTGTTAACGCTACCTGTAGTACGCCGCTTGGAAGTACTGCATAGTAGTAAAGTGTGCCTTTTAGAAGGTTTTGCGCAGCTCTTTAGTATGTATGTACGTACAATAGGTATCGTACGTTCCTTCCTTGCATACACATGTACAGTAGTTATCATGCATTCCTCTACCTACGATTCTTGTATTACATTTTATGTATAGCTGACATGGTGGCAGCGGTTTAAAGAATCGACACGCGGTACGCAACAGAAATCAAATAAAGTAAAGAACATAGATTTTAAACGGTCGAGATAGCGCGAGATCCTTTATACAATCTAATAATGCCGACAGATGGAGGATCCGGGGTCACGGTTGGGACCAGCACCAGCAGCGTTACTGTGCGCTCCCCTGATGCATTTTCTTTCAGCAATCCTGGCGAGTGACCTAAGTGGCTTCGTCGATTTGAAAGGTTCCGCATAGCTTCGAAATTGAACAATGCATCGGAAGAGGAACAAATTAACACATTGGTCTATCTGATGGGAGATCAGGCCGATAATATTTTTTTATCCTTCACGTTGTCCGCGGCGGAAAAGAAAGTATACTCCAAGGTATTAGAGGCTTTTACCAAGCACTGTGTACTTAAAACCAACGTGATATATGAAAAAGCGAAGTTTAACCTTAGAAGCCAACTTGAGGGTGAGCTGATAGAGGACTTCATCACAGACTTGTATTTGTTATCCGAAAATCAATCACGGGGCTTTGAGAGACGAAATGATTCGCGACAAACTCGTCGTTGGCGTACGTGATCGTAAACTATCTGAAAAACTTCAGTTAGTCACCGATTTAACCTTGGAAAAGGCAATAGTGGATGTGAGACAACACCAAGCCGTTAAAAAGCAACAATTGGAATTAACGTCGTCGATAAATAAACTCACCACGGCCTCTCACATGACTGAAAATATTAAACAAAAAAAAAACTAACGGCGAATATGTGAACCAGAAATCATATATTATTATTATTATTATTATTATTTATTAACAATATTAAATAAATTAACAAGTTAATATAAATTTTGAGCATTAGCTGCCAAGGCTATCAGTTCTACTTAACTGTAACAGAGTTCTACAAAAAGAAAAATGAAAATATATGAGAGAATTTTACAGAGACGGCTGTTATATAGGTACTTGGATGGCTTTGATAAAACTGATGATGGAATTTATGTTGTCCTTTGTAGGATTACTAAGTAGTTCGACCCAGTTGTGTTTGAAGTACCGGCGTCTAGTTCCTTCAAGAGCAGTGCACTCGAAGAATATGTGTTTTAAAGTTAAATCCAATTGGCAGCGTGGGCAGGATGGTGTTGGGTTACCCAATAGAAGGTGTTCGTGGGTGCAACGCGTGTGACCAAGACGGAGACGCGAGAACATTTGAATGTGCACTTTAGAAATTGTTGTAGGATAAATTGGGGTTTTAAGTTCACGGTTTATGTTAGTGTAGTGATGATGGCTGTAGTTTTGCCGATTCTGCGTACTTTTATGCCGCAAGTGACGTAGAATAAATCTTCGTGTATCTATCTCTTCTACTCTATTTTCTGTCGTTACAGGGGCTGTACATACTGACTTTGCGGCGAAGTCTGCTGCTTCGTTACAATGGATACCTATATGTCCAGGTACCCAAAATAATCTTATTTTCTGCTCGTCGGAAAATTATTTTGGGTACCAACGTCGCGTGAATTTGATTAATTCTGTCTTCTAAAGAAGGTAATCCCGCTTCTGCCAGGATGTTTTTTATTGGTGTCGTTCTGTAGGCGAATACGCATGCCCTAGCTGCTTGGTGGTAAATTGGGCTAAAGATGTTTATCGTAGATTTTGGAGATTTGCCGTAGAGATAAAGACCGTAATCTATCTCACTTAATATTAAAGACTTAGTTAGATAAGTTAGTGTGTTTATGTGTACCTGACATCTTTTACTAGAAAGGTATGTAATGAGATGTACTCTGGCAGCTAATGATATTTTTAACTCTAACCAATGGTCTTTCCAGCGATAATCTTGGGAAAATACAATGCCTAACATTTTTAACTTTTTAACATTTTCTATTTCGAGGTTGTTAATAGATACTTTGTGGTTGCAGTAATCGCATTTTCGTTTCCTACATATATGGAGACTCTTCGTTTTATCTAAATTTATTTTAACTCCGGAGAAGTTAGCCCATTCTAAGATTTTTTTTAAAGTATTTTCGAATGCCCTTTTTGTTTCGGCCACTTTGTTTCTATTACAGAGAATATATAGATCGCCAGCGTAAAGACAATGATCTACAGAATTGTTGAGTTTTATAATTTTGCTAATGTCATTGAACGCTATGGAAAAAAGAATGACGGACAGTGGAGAGCCTTGCGGAACTCCATTGTTTAGAGGATAAATATTGGAGAAGGAATTACCGATTCTTACTTGGAAACGCCTGTTCGACAAAAACGCTTTGACAAAGCTGAAAATTTTTGGCCCTACACCCCAGGAGTGGAGGCATTTCAGAACAACGTGTGAGCCGATGCGGTCGAATGCCTTTTCAAAGTCGACCGATAGAATGGATGCGTGTTGACATGCTGATAGGGCTTTGCTCACATAGTGGTCGATGTGGAGGAGGGCATCAGTGCACCCTTTTCCTGTTTTGAAAGCGACTTGGCGGCAGTCAATGAGTTGAAGTGACTCCATAAACCATGCTATGCGGTTAGCTATAATGCGATCCAGAACTTTAGATAGGCAAGGAAGTAAGGAAATTGGCCTGTACCCATTTGTGAAGAGTGGGTTTTTATTTGGTTTAGGTATGGGGATTACTGTTGCGATTTTCCAGTTTTGCGGGATAACACCAGAGTCAAAAATGGTATTGTAAAGTCTTAGAAGCCGAGATCTGCCAAAGCTAGATAGGGATTTTATCATTTTATATGAAATGCGGTCGAAACTCGGAGTTTTGCCTTTGGCTTTCTCCAGGCAAAAAGCTAATTCTGTGATAGTTATTGGAGCTTCGATAAGTTTGCCTTTTGGGTTTGTATTAAGGGGAGTAGCTGTTAATGTTTCTGTATGATTTTTTGAGTCTGAATTTGCTCGAGAAATTACAGTCCAGTGAGTATTGGGACCAGTCCGCGGCAAATTGGTTTGCGATTGTTTCTGGGTCGGAAGACGTTAAGTTATTGCAGGTTATCGTAATGTTAGGTTTCGACACATTTCGGCTTCTAAGTCTATTAATACTGCTCCATATCCCGGATATTGAGGAGTTCGGGTTAATTGATTCTGTGAACTTTGCAAAGCTTTGTTTCTTTTCTATTTTCATTTCTTTTCGAAATTTGGCATTGGCGTTTTTAAAACTAATTAAATTTTGTGTAGTGGGCTGGGCTTTGAATTTATGCCAAGCTTTAATTTTTTCTGTTCTGAGTTTAGGAAGTTCTTTACTCCACCAGGCCACGTTAGGTTTTTTTGCGTGAGTTGCTTGTGGGATAAATCGGTTTGTAGCCACTCGAATTGCTTTGGCGAAGTTTGCCGCGTCTTGATTGGAGGATAATGTGGGAGTTCGTGTTACTAGTTCATTGTCTACAAGTTTTGTGAAGTTTGGCCAGTCTGTTTGCTCTAAGAGAAATTTAGGCAGGGATTTTACTCTCTGGGGATTGTTAGAGTTTAGCATTAACTTTATGAGGATGGGAAAGTGGTCGCTATTATTCAGGTCATCAAGGATGCGCCATGAAGTAAGGGGAAGGAGGGAAGGGGAACACAGGGAAATATCAATGTGGGTAAATGTGGAGTGGGTGGAGAAATGAGTCGCCCTACCATCATTCAAAACGCACAGATTCGTTTGTGTAATTGCATTTTCAATAAGTCGTCCGCGATGATTGACGCTGCTTGAACCCCATAAATTACTCCAACCATTGAAATCTCCGAGAACAACTATTGGTGTATTTACAGACAAAAAGATATTGATCAGATCCCTGCTACAAAACGTTTGACTGGGCGGAATATATATAGACATTATTGTGATTTTCATGCCTATTTCGATATCTAGTACTACCACCTGTAGTTGAGAAACTATCTGTATTCTTTTGTGAGGCTTACCAAAATACAAGTGCCTTGTTTTGCTTGCGTGTTTGATGTTGCGTTACAGTAATAACCGGAGTAGTTTCTTGGGAGAATTGGGGTGAAATAGTTGTTGCAGTGGGTTTCCTGTATGGCGATTAAGAATGGGTTAAATTGTTTAATGAGCATCTGGAGTTCGGAATAATTGTTTATAAGACCTTTCATATTCCACTGGAGAATACTGAAGTCCATATCGGCAGCAAGAGACATTCAATTTTGTAAAAAACAAGTTTTACAAAAATGATATATGTGTGTATGTAAGTACAAAAGTATGTTCCAGATGCTTTATTGTGAAATTAAGGAATGTATCAGGAATATTCTTGTGAAGAGTTCATGGACTCGTCTAAGCTTCTCCTATTGTTGACGTAATATTCATTGTTTTTTAATAAGTTTTGGGTGAATTGTGAAATTGGCGATATATATGAAGAGAGATTTGCATTTAAGTCGGTTGTATTCATTTGGGTTAAGTTATTGTGAGTGGTGGAGAGAGGGGTTGACGTAGTTGGGGGTGGAGGGGAGCTTGATGTATTATCATTCCCTCCAAGGTTGGTTGCAGTTGGTTTTTCAGTTGGGTTAGTTGTAATACTTTTTGAGGTTGTTTTTAAAGAGTTGTTATTTTTTGATATATTGCTAGGAGTCCCTGACCGTGAGGGAGCGGAAGTGGAATTTCTAGTCATATTGGCGTAAGTTGTTGATACTTGCTGGAATACTGCATTTTTCTAGGGTGATAATTTTAAGTACTTCTTTGGCTTGGACGAATTTAGGACAGTTACTGTCGGAGGATGGTTGTTCTCCTGCGCAATTAGCGCAGAAAGTTCTTGTGCACTCTTCGGGAGAATGTGGGGGTAGGTTGCAGTTGTAACAAGCAGGGTTACTTACGCATCGTTTTAGGGTATGTCCCAATCGCTGACAATTCTTGCAGCGCATAGGATTGGGGATGTATGGTTGAACTTTGACCTTGTACCATGCAACGTCTACAGACTCTGGAAGGCGATAGAGGTCGAACGTGAGCACCATAAGGCCAGTGAAGACCGACTTGCCATCACCTTGTCGCGAAAACTTGTATACTCCGGTAACATTTTGGTTTTTAATTTCGCTGATAATCTCATTTTCAGGCACGTGTTTGAGGCAGGGTGCGTATATTACTCCTTTGACAGAGTTTAAGTTATCGTGTAGTTTAACATTTATTGGGCACAGGTTGGCCAAAGACTTGGCTCTCAAGAATTTTTCAGCGATACGGGCATTGCGGGTTAAGATTAGTAGATTACCATCTCTTATCTGCGAAATCGAATCTATTTCAGTCGATATGGCCTCGATGCATTTTTTAATGGCGAACGGACTTAGTTGTGAGAGGGAGATGTTGCTATCGGCAGAGGAAATTAATATAAATTTGGGGTTATTGTTTGGCGTGGATTTTTGGGGAAGAAGCGGAAAATCATTTAGTTTTACGTTAGGCTCTCTTTTTTTGCGGATTCACGTCGTAGTCCGATAATTCGGAAAACCTGTTAGGAGGCCTATCCGTTGGCCACGGCATGTTAAAGATAAACGATTTACTTTTATTCAATAACTTTTTTGTTTTTAACTATGGAGACAAAACACGTGGATAGTTTATGAGAAAGAAAATAAAGCGAATCTAGTGCAAAGCACAAGTTGATAACAATGGATAACGGAACTTCACACTCTAATCACTGAGAAAGCACGTCTGACCGCTTTGAATGATAGTCGGCGACTGAGAAATCATATAATAAAGCCAAATGTGTGTGGTGCGGCTCTTCGACTATTCACGAACGACAAATTAACTGTCCAGCTAAGGGAAAAAGATGTAATAAATGCAACAAACTATATCATTTCGCAAGCAAATGTGAATAATGTCAACGACGATTTGGCGCACAATAATACAAGCACGTCATGGGATGCAGACATTCTGGTAAATAATACGAAGGTTACTTTTATGGTTGACACTGGTTCGCCAGTCGACGTGATCACCGACCAGTTGTTCAAAAGCATGTGTAATAAAACCAAATTAGAGATTTCAAACAAGAAAATTTCAGGTCGTGATGGGCGCACACTAAAAGTTATTGGTATGTTCCAAGCCATGCTTGAGTACAAGAACAACAAAATAACAAGCCACATATACATATGTGATTAAAGGTTTGAAAAAACCCCTGCTAAGCTTGCGGTCCAGCTTGCAGTTGAAAATTATTGCTAAGAGCAAATTGTGCAGCACATATTGCACACCGTCTTCAAAAGAGTCACAACTCAAAATAATACGTTCGTCAGAAAATGCGAAAAACTATTTCGTAGCACATGTTAATCATATGGGCAAGGACGACTTTACCTTAGGTTTTTTAACAAATTATAACAAAAATGTGCTCCAGCTTTTGCTAAAAGGTATATAAAAGATCTGTGTACATTTTTAGCGCATAATTTCAAAAATGCCAAATTTTGAGTTGTGACTCTTTTGAAGACGGTGTGCGATATGTAAATAAGTTAGGTTCTAGCGTTGATACTTTTAAAGAATATCCCGCGCTTTTTGAGGGTTTGGTACGCATAAAGAATTTTGAATGTGACATAAAAGTGAAGAACGATGCAAAACCATTTCAAATTTTTGCAGCACGTCGTGTACCTGTTGCGCTAAGAGACACTTTAAAAATGACACTTGACGAAATGGTCAGGAAAAATGTGATTAAGCCAGTTGATGAACCAACTGCATGGTGTGCTCCGATGGTCATTGTCCCGAAGAGTAATGGCGATATTCGATTATGCGTGGACCTCACAAAGTTAAATTGCGCAGTTGAGCGCGAAATTCATCCCATGCCAGTCGCTGACCACACGCTGACGCAGCTTTCAGGAGCTTAATTGTTTACTAAACTAGATGCTAATTCAGGATTTTGGGAGATCAAACAAACACATCGTTCACAGCAATTGACTACGTTTTTAACACCATACGGTAGATATTGGTTCCTAAGGCTCCCCTTTGGTATATCCTCCGCTCCGTGCATGCGCTAGCCATATTACAGCGCATACCAGGAACAGTTTGCCAGATGGATGACATCCTCATATTCGGTCCGAATGCAGAACAGCACGATGCTACTTTGCGGCAAGTACTAAAGAGGCTTAAAGATAATAGAGTTACTCTTAATAAGGAGAGATGTGAGTTCGGGATCACAGCTATAAAGTTCTTGGGGCACCGCATCGACGCTTATGGGATTTATCCTAGCGATTCAAAGGTTAGAGCTATCGAAAATTACCCAAAGCCACGAAACATTACTGAACTAAAAAGTTTCCTAGGTATGGTAAATTTTTTGGGGAAATTGGTTCCCTACCTTTCAGACTTAAGCAAACCGCTTAACGAACTGTTGCACAAACAGGTGGAGTTTCAATGGGAATGCTCCCAAGACACCTCATTCAAGAAATTGAAGGTAGCCTTGACTAACGCTCCGGTTCTTAAATTATACGACCCAAAACACAAAACCATCTTGTCATGCGACGCATCATCCTACGGTTTAGGAGCAGTACTCCTACAGGTCGACGAAGAAGATATTCTTCGACCCGTGGCTTATGTATCCAGGACCCTTACCCAGGCAGAACAAGGATACGCGCAGATTGAAAAAGAAGCCCTGGCAATAACATGGGCAGCATGTCAAAAATTTCCAGAGCTTCTCATTGGCATCGAATTTAGTATTGAAACCGACCACAAACCGTTGATCGCAATTTTCTGTACCAATAATCTGGATGAGCTCACTCCGCGCCTGCAAAGGTTTAGGATGAAGAGGATGAGGTATGTCTTTGATATTTATTACACAGCAGGTAAATTTTTAGTCGCAGCACTATCGATGCCCTCTTCAGGAAGAAGAAGATGCAAATATCGACAGTGACAATGATCTGGGCACCTTTGTTAACACAATAACTAGCAGCCTGCAAGTGTCTCAAGCGAAATTGGATATCATCCAGAAATCTAAAAATAAGGATCCAGTTTTATCAAAAGTGCTTAAATTCTGTATAAACGGTTGGCCAGATAGACACAAAATTGAGCCGGAGGTTCGTGAGTTCTACAACGATCGATACAATTTGTCAATAAACAATGAGGTTTTAATGCACGGATGTCGAATAGTTATTCCGGCAGAGTTACGCCAAGACACATTAGAGCGGATTCACGCCGGCCACATGGGCATTTTAAAATGTAAAGCTAGGCATAAGTGCACAATGCGGCCCGTTAAGCTAGAACAAAACGAAAAAGTGGGCGTGATCCGCCTTTTTTCCTCATTTTAATGGTATACAATTTTTTTGGTGCAAACTTATTTTTCGGTGCTATGGAGGGGCGAAGGGCGAATTTTCAAAAATTTAAAATGGCTATACTTCGAAAAATTCCCGACCGAATTAAAAAAAAATTGGTATCGTTAGAAAGGTAAACCAATAATTTAACCATTTTTTTAATATTTAATGTATAATTTATGTGCATAAATTTTAAGAAAACTCATTTAATAGAAAAATATTTTATTTTTCTAGGAAAAAACCAGTTTTACAAAAAAATATATGTAAATAATGATACACCAAACTATAATAGGTAAATAGAGCATACAAATAAATTTCATTTAACATATAACTTTATAGTTAGATTTAAATACGTGAGTAATATTGTTGTACTGGTGTTCATGAAGGGAGAAATGACCATACTGATGCTTATGATCGTGAGCGGGACGACTGCGGCAGAAAGAAGTTCTGCGCGAAAATACTTCCGCCGTTTTCTTTGGTAATACAGAAAGGAGAATTCTTCTGCCTGAGGGTTATAATCCCTAAGTGCGGCCGAAGGCCGCCTACGCAGAAAGGTGTTCAGCCCCCCCTTCTTTGGCAACACAGAAAGGAGAATTCTACTGACTGAGGGTTATAATCCCTAAGTGCGGCCGAAGGCTGCCTACGCAGAAAGGTGTTATCTGCAAAAGGTGGTCAGCCGCCCTTCTTTGGCAACACAGAAAGGAGAATTCTACTGCCTGAGGGTTATAATCCCTAAGTGCGGCCGAAGGCCGCCTACGCAGAAAGGTGTTCTCTGCAAGAGGTGGTCAGCTCCCCTTCTTCGGCAACACAAAAAGGAGAATTGTACTACCTGAGGGTAATAATCCCTAAGTGCGGCCGAAAGCCGCCTACGCAGAAAGGTGTTCTCTGCATAAGGTGTTCAGCCCCCTTCTTTGGCAACACAGAAAGGAGAATTCTACTGCCTGAGGGTTATAATCCCTAAGTGCGGCCGAAAGCCGCCTACGCAGAAAGGTGTTCTCTGCATAAGGTGTTCAGCCCCCTTCTTTGGTAACAAAAATATATTATTTTTCTATTAAATTTTCTCAATATTTATCCACATAAAGTATATTAATATGTATATTAAAAAAAGGGATTTTATTTACCTTTCCAACGATACTAATTTTTTTAAATTCGGTCAGGAATTTTTTGAAATATAGCCATTTGAAATTTTCGAAAATTCCCCCTTCACCCCTCCATATCACCGAAAATATAAGGTTGCACCAAAAAAATGTTATACCAGTAAAATAAGGAAAAAAGCGCGGACCACGCCCACTTTTTCGTTTTGTTCTACCTTAACGGGCCGTATTCTTCACTTGTTCCTAAAGCTAGAACCAAACAGTCAGTTTGGTGGCCAGGTTGTTCAAAAGATGTTGAAGATTATATAAAAAAATGTGCGATATGCATACAAAATGTCGTACCGAGACACGAAAGAGGCATAATATCTGAAATGCCGGAACGTCCATGGCAAATCGTAGGAGTTGATCTATTTTACCACAGTTCAAATTACTATTTAATTGCGAGCGATTACTTTTCTAAACTATGCTGCGCCCGTATGGTCGCCGGGGACTAGCAGGACGCAGTGGATGAAGCTACAGACCTGCCAAAACACGGCATTACGAACTGCGACAGGATGCCTCCTGATGACGCCCCAGCGCCATAAATTATGCAGCGCCTGTTTGATCACCGGGGACTAGTTGGACGCAGTGGACGAAGCTACAGACTTGTCAGAACGCCGCACTCCGGACAGCGACTGGGTGCCTTCTGATGACGCCTGAGCACCACCTACACAGCGAGGCCCAAGTGCTCCCCGTACGGGAACACAATAAAATGCTCAGTAAGCAGTTTCTGGTGGGGTGTCACAGAAGTGAACACCCTAACAGACCACTGCTGGAGGAGGAGCCTCCGCCCAGGCTCGTCAGGGGGCACCTATTCGTGTACAAGGACGCAGTCCAGACCTACACAGACCAACCACTGGACCCAATGACGTACAGACAAGCGATTAACGACATTCATAGGGAGTCAGTCTCCACCTACCTCGACTCCAGGCCTCAGTTACGGTCTGGATATTGTAGCCGCCTAAACAGCTACCTGTCCAGACTCGACCAAACATCCCAAATGAGTGCCCGGCATGTGGAGACTCCCCCCACGACACCAACCACCTCTTCACATGCCAGCTCAATCCGACTCAACTAACACCCCTCTCCCTTTGGTCCGACCCCATCGAAACAGCTCGTTTCCTGGGCCTACCGTTAGTTGAGCTCGACGATAATGATTGAAAAGTTGACCCGAAACAGGCGGGGCTTAGTAGTGCCGCTACAACAACAACAACAACATGACGCCCCAACACCACCTACATGACGAGGCCCAGATGCTCCCAGTAAAGGAGCATAACATAATGCTCTGATTCTGATGCAACGGATTCATTGAATCCTCGGTAAAGAATATAAAATCGCTGTTGAAGAAGAACCGAGATCCGTATTTAGACCTTTTTATTAAAAAAATGCCTTTATTTATTTATTTATTCAATCAAATGGAATACAAATCCTTACTGACTAAAGCAAAGGAGCATAAATACTACCTAAAGTAATTTAGCAGGACACGACGTACTGTTCCAAATGAGAGCGAAGGATCATCATATTCCGAAAGCTCATTTAACTCGGAGAGCGTTCTAAAGAGAGGCGAGAATTTCACATAGTTGAATTTCAGAAATCCCAAATAAAATAATGAAGCACGCCGCAAGTTATGAGACGGAACATTTAAAGATAACTTCTCCAAAGGCGTAGAGCAATCGACAGTGCCTTCCACTATTTTAGCCACAAAAGAGGCAGCGATGAATGAGCGCCAACTATTTAACGAGTTTAAGCCAAGGAGTTGACAACGAGATGCATACGGGGTACAGGCTCCGAAAACCTCAGGGAACGCAAGGCAAA
This sequence comes from Rhagoletis zephyria, assembly GCF_001687245.7. Lineage (NCBI taxonomy): Eukaryota > Metazoa > Arthropoda > Insecta > Diptera > Tephritidae > Rhagoletis > Rhagoletis zephyria. The sequence continues at coordinate 271,408 of NW_016157278.1, read as the reverse complement.
TTTTATAAAAATTTCTGGATCCTTTCAATCCTGTTTGAGTAGACGGACTGATAGGGTCGCCAAATGAAGGACGCGTATTCTAGCCTAGATCTCACCAATGAAACATCAGAAGCTTAAGNGCGCCATAAATTATGCAGCGCCTGTTTGATCACCGGGGACTAGTTGGACGCAGTGGACGAAGCTACAGACTTGTCAGAACGCCGCACTCCGGACAGCGACTGGGTGCCTTCTGATGACGCCTGAGCACCACCTACACAGCGAGGCCCAAGTGCTCCCCGTACGGGAACACAATAAAATGCTCAGTAAGCAGTTTCTGGTGGGGTGTCACAGAAGTGAACACCCTAACAGACCACTGCTGGAGGAGGAGCCTCCGCCCAGGCTCGTCAGGGGGCACCTATTCGTGTACAAGGACGCAGTCCAGACCTACACAGACCAACCACTGGACCCAATGACGTACAGACAAGCGATTAACGACATTCATAGGGAGTCAGTCTCCACCTACCTCGACTCCAGGCCTCAGTTACGGTCTGGATATTGTAGCCGCCTAAACAGCTACCTGTCCAGACTCGACCAAACATCCCAAATGAGTGCCCGGCATGTGGAGACTCCCCCCACGACACCAACCACCTCTTCACATGCCAGCTCAATCCGACTCAACTAACACCCCTCTCCCTTTGGTCCGACCCCATCGAAACAGCTCGTTTCCTGGGCCTACCGTTAGTTGAGCTCGACGATAATGATTGAAAAGTTGACCCGAAACAGGCGGGGCTTAGTAGTGCCGCTACAACAACAACAACAACATGACGCCCCAACACCACCTACATGACGAGGCCCAGATGCTCCCAGTAAAGGAGCATAACATAATGCTCTGATTCTGATGCAACGGATTCATTGAATCCTCGGTAAAGAATATAAAATCGCTGTTGAAGAAGAACCGAGATCCGTATTTAGACCTTTTTATTAAAAAAATGCCTTTATTTATTTATTTATTCAATCAAATGGAATACAAATCCTTACTGACTAAAGCAAAGGAGCATAAATACTACCTAAAGTAATTTAGCAGGACACGACGTACTGTTCCAAATGAGAGCGAAGGATCATCATATTCCGAAAGCTCATTTAACTCGGAGAGCGTTCTAAAGAGAGGCGAGAATTTCACATAGTTGAATTTCAGAAATCCCAAATAAAATAATGAAGCACGCCGCAAGTTATGAGACGGAACATTTAAAGATAACTTCTCCAAAGGCGTAGAGCAATCGACAGTGCCTTCCACTATTTTAGCCACAAAAGAGGCAGCGATGAATGAGCGCCAACTATTTAACGAGTTTAAGCCAAGGAGTTGACAACGAGATGCATACGGGGTACAGGCTCCGAAAACCTCAGGGAACGCAAGGCAAATTTTATAAAAATTTCTGGATCCTTTCAATCCTGTTTGAGTAGACGGACTGATAGGGTCGCCAAATGAAGGACGCGTATTCTAGCCTAGATCTCACCAATGAAACATCAGAAGCTTAAGGCTATAGGGATCCCTAAACGACCGACTATTACGCTGAACAAAAACGAGCATAGCATAAGCTTTGGAAATAACGTTATTAATATGAGTTGAGAAGGTTAGTTTTGAGTCAAAGTATACTCCCAAATCTTTAACCTCAATGACAGATCTAAAATCATAACCGCCAATATTATACTTGGTTTGAACAGGAAGAAGCTTTCTGGTTGTTAGAGTAATCTGGCAATTCCTTACCTGTCATTATTCCTATGTATATATGAACTAGCTTAGATATAAAAAAGATGCCCGGCTGTTTCCGGTTTTACGTTGCAACACGCATAGCATTGAATAAATAGTTAACAGAGATATCATCGTATTTTCTACTCGGAATCACCCACCGTAAATAGTAACACTGGCGACGAGGATGGACGAAAAAACCCTCAATGCAATCCTGCAAAAATATCAGGATTCAAACTCAAATATGTTGCAGAAGATCTTAGATCAAAACATACAGGCGCTGGGGAAAATTTTCACCAGTGAAAATCACGTGAGCGCTACACCAGTTTTTAGAAGTTTTAACAAAAACACCGAAAAATGGATCATGTATATTCAACGAATGGAATTGCACTTCGTAGCTCATGGAGTTATAGATTTAAAGCTGAAGCGTGCGTGTCTCCTGTCGTGGATTGGTGCGGAAACCTTTGAGCTTCTTCAACAACAACAACGACAACGACTTGGGCGAAAAGTCTTTCAATGACCTAGTAGTAAAATTGAACAATCATTTTATCGAAAAGCAACACATCTTGGCAGCGCGTTTCAAGTTCTATACGATTAGAATGAAACCAAACCAATCACATGCAGAGTGGGTAGCCAAACTACGTGGAGCTGCGAAGGAATGTTTATTTCAATGCACTAAACAAAGCTGCAACGAATCGTTCGTGGATTCTCATATTCGAGATATGATAATCATGCACACACCGCAAGTTCGTAGCGCTGCACTGCAGAAAACAAACCCAGCATTGAAAGAAGTGATGCAAATCGCATCCCTGTATGAAACAACAGTAAAAACTTGCTCAGAACTTAAAGGAGAGGGAAGTAATAATATGAATGTGAACGCGGTTCGTGCTGCTAACCAGCTCAACCGACAGCGTCATGGTAAACGATCAAAAAGTAAAACAAAATATCAAACGACAAACAAATCGTGTCCAAAATGTGGCACCTCACACCAGCGATCTGAATGCTTTCATTTCTTAAATAAATCAAAATGCCGACACTGTGGCAAACTTGGCCACATAGCAGCGGTTTGTCAAAAATCAGCGAGAAACGTAGAAAAAAGCGAACGTAAATCAAAACAAAACGCTAACATTGACAGTGTAAATTTTTCTTCATTCGAAAACATAAGTTCAGTGGATTTGATATCAGAAAGTGAAAACGAAAGTAATCCACATCACATTGCCGCGGTAGATACAAACGCCCCAAAGGTGTTTGTAAACATTAAAATTAATGATCAGAAATTTCAATTCCAAATTGATACGGGCGCAACTTGCACCCTTATTGGTATTTCTGCATATTCAAAGCTGTAGGCCCACAAACAAAATCCTCAAAGCGTACGGAGGTGGAATACTGAATTTGAAATGTATAATAGATGTGAATGTACAGTGTGGGGGCATTACGAAAAAGTTATCACTATCTGTTGTCTTCAGAGTCGGCAACGAATATCATTGGCATGGATTGGTTTTGGCACATCAGTGTCAGAGCCCGCATCTAAAGAATGTTATACAACCTCTATTAATTGTGGAGACAGACACTCTCTTCTGTCATCCCTGCAACAAGTCTCAAAACAATATGCAGACGTGTTTTCACTCGGCCTCGGACTGTGTAAGGTATTTGAAGCAAATATCTTATAGAAAGCAAGTGCAAACCCAAGGTTTTCTAAACCGTACAATATTCCGTTTGCGCAGACTAAGGCACTCCGCACATTACGCCCCTAATCATAGTAGAGTAATCGTTTTGTCATGTCAAAACGAATGCATGACGACTCGACTTCTGCACACTTGGGCGCCCTGCGTAAGCCCTGCTTGCGCGCACATTACACATTTTCTGGCCGGTCTTTCTCACTAATACACTTCCGCGAATATTTCTGCAATAAAATATTGCATACACGTTTATGGCTTAATACAATTGGCACGAGTTTTAGCACAAAATCATTAATTTTCAATTATTTTTGTAGTAGATTCCAAAGATTTTTTTTTTGTAATATTTTTATTAAAAGTTAACAAAACTTAATTTATTTTTATGTTGTTAGCAATTCGAGAAGTTTGAATAATAATGAAAATTTTCTGTTTGATTGACGAACCACAAAAATCACATAAATCCAAAATTTCCAAAATTACAAAGTTGAAATGAACACAGTACAATAAAAGGTAATAACACAAATACAAACCCTACAATACTCCCCTTTCACTTACCATCATATTTTTATTAATGTTATATAAAATAAAAGTAACTCGTTTCTTATTTGATGTTGTGTTATTCATTGTATTAGTGTTTGTTTCTGGTATTAGTTCTGTTTCAATGATTGCTGGTTTTAGTCTGTCTATCAGAATTGTTTTAACCTCATTATCTACTTCAAGTTTGAAATATTTTTTGTTTTTTTCAACAACCTTATAAGGTCCTTCGTATGGTTGTTGCAATGATCTTTTATTAATAACACGCATAAAAACAAATTTACAAGTCTCCAAATCCTTTGGTATATATACACCAGTATCAGAATTTTGATTATGCCTTAAATTTGATTTAACATTTTTAAAATGTTCCCGTAAATTGCCTAAAACTTCAATTGGGGAAAATTTTTCTTCAGATGGAACCACAAGTTCACCGGGTAGGCGTAAATTTTGCCCAAAAACCATCTCAGATGATGTGGCTGAAATACTTTCTTTATACATCGATCGTAAACCAAGAAGTATTATCGGCAGCTCATCATACCAATTGTTGATTCCATTTCTAGCCATTATCGTAGCTTTTAACTGCCTGTGAAACCGTTCTACCATACCATTCCCTTGAGGATGATATGCAGAAGTTGTAACGTGATGACTACCAAGCAATTTTGTTAGTTCCGAAAACAATTTTGACATAAACTGAGTACCCTGATCTGTAGTGATTTTTAACGGTACCCCAAAACGTGAAACATATTCTCTAAAAAATTTATTTGCAACCACTGCCGCTGAAATGTCCTTTAATGCGTATGCCTCGGGCCAACGCGTGAACCTGTCAACTATTGTAAAAATGTAACGATGTCCTTTCGATACAGGAAGAGGTCCAACAATATCTAAATGAATATGATCAAATCTACTTTTGGGAATCGGAATTTTAATTACTGGAGATTTTGTGTGACGATTAACCTTCGATTTTTGACAATTTATACATTCTTTTGACCAAATATTAATTTCTTTGTGCATTTTTGGCCAATAGTACTTTTTAATAATTAGACGACGTGTAGCTTTTGTACCAGGATGTGTAATGCCATGTAGCATATTAAACACTGTCTTGCGTAAACAATTTGGAACAAATGGCCTAGGATTCTCACCTGTCATTTCACACCAAATATTAAAATTTAAAAGTGGAATTTGAATTAATTTAAGGTTATGTGATGTGTCTCCAGATTTTAATGTGTTTAGTTCCTCGTCCTGTTCTTGTTCATTTTGTAAAACTTTGAAATTCAGTTCTGTACCCTTAATTGCATCAACTTCGAAAGCTCGAGATAATGTGTCAGCTATAATGTTCTCCTGTCCTTTAATATATCGTATGTCATTAGTAAATTGTGCAATGAATTCCATATGTCTAGTTTGTCTCGGACTACGTTCGGTTTTTGAACTCAAAGCATATATCAAAGGCTTGTGATCCGTAAAAACTGTAAATTGTCGTCCTTCTAAAAGATAGCGAAAATGTTTAATGTTCAAATAAATAGCTAGCAACTCCCTGTCAAATGCACTGTACTTAACTTCGGATGGAGAAAGTTTCTTAGAAAAGAAAGCTAGTGGCTCTGATTTGTTATCAAACGTTTGATGTATGACACCACCAATTGCCGTATTAGATGCATCCACATTTAAAGAGAGTTTGGCATCTTTGTTAAAATGATTTAACAATACCGTAGACGCAAACTTTTCTTTAATACATTCAAAGGCTTTATTTGTTGTGTCATCCCAAATTAAGGACTTGTCACGTTTCTTAGTTGTTCGATTGATTAAATCGTAGATAACTGCTGTAAACTCAGCTAATTTTGGTACATATCGATGGTAATAATTAACCATGCCTATAAATTTCTGCGCCTGTTTAATAGATTTAGGACGTTCAAAACTACGAATAGCTATCACTTTTTCATCAGAGGGTCTAATTCCTGCCCCAGAAATATTATGTCCTAAAAAGTCAACACTTGTTACACCGAAAGTACATTTACTTGGTTTGATATTTAACCCGTACTCTGTTAGGCGTTGGAAAAGTATACGGAGATCTTTAAAATGCTGTTCTTCATTTTCACTTGCAACCAATAGATCATCAATATATGTAAAAACAAAATCTAAACCACTAACTACTTCATTAATAAATCTTTGAAAAGTTTGCGCTGAATTTCTTAGTCCGAAAGGCATTCGTATAAATTCAAACATACCGAAAGGTGTCGTTATTGCAGTTTTATAGATATCCTCTTCTGCCATTGGAATTTGGTGGTAGGCCCTTACCAAATCTAATTTCGAAAATATATACTTATTTCTGAGATTCATGTTAAAATCTTGAATATGAGGTAAAGGATAACGGTCCGGTACAGTCACAACATTAAGTCTCCGAAAATCACCACAAGGACGCCAGTCATTCAGTTCTTTTTTAGGTACAAGATGCAGTGGAGATGCTACACAAGAATTTGAAGGTCTACAAATCCCTGTCCTCACTAAAAAATCGAATTCAGTTTTGGCTACTTTAAATTTAATCGGATCCAAGCGCCTTGGCTTAGAGAATGGCAGATTTCCTTCAGTAAAAAGTCTGTGAACCGTAGAATGTTTAACCGGTTTCGAATAATCTGGTTCAGCGATCAAAGAAGGAAACTCCTTCAACAATCTTGTATACTTGTTCTCTACTACGAAAATTTTTGGAAGCGAAATGTTACAAACACATGAAACTGTGTTAACCGAAAGACTTGTTACTGGATCAACTAAACGTTTGCATTTCATGTCAATTAAGAGACCGTATTTGCAAAGAAAATCTGCACCAATAATAGGTTTCGCAATATCAGCTATGAGAAACGTAAATGGGAACTCGCGTCTTAAACCTAAATTTATATTTAAAATCTTTTTACCATACGTTGAAATCGTTGAACCATTGGCTGCAGTAAGTATTATATCTGAAGAACGTTTTGTATGAGGGAATTTTTTTACCGGAAGTATAGAAATTTCTGCTCCACTATCAATCAAAAAATTTAGTTTGTTTGTTTTATCAAAAATAAATAGGCGACGTGTGGTAATATCTAAATTTACATTGTTTGCCGCCACAACAACGGATGACTCTAGTTTAACGAATTTCTGTTTTTAGAAAAAGCACAAGGCTGTTGACATTTCTGAGCCTTATCACCAAATTTTCAATGGTATCTACATAACCAACTTTGACTATCACGAGATTTTGATCTACCTCTATATTGACTTCTAAAACAATTCCTATTATATGATCTATATCTAGAATTTTGATTAATTTGTTGCTTAATAGAATTTAATTCAAAGGAAAGGTTTGAAAATTTTCGCACATAAGATTCGTCGTTTTAACTAAATTATCAATAATTGTGTCTTGTGATTTAAAATTTTGAAAACTATTCATAGCTGATATTTCGGTTTTATTAATCACTTCCCAAATATTATCAGCTAGTTTCACCAATTCATTTATATCATTGGTACTTGAACTAGCTAATATCACACTAAGATTTTTTGGCAATTTTCTCAGCCAAAGTTTCTTTAAAATATCTTGACTAAAATTGGAACCAGCAAGCAACATGAGCTACCGATAAAATTCAGAGGGTTTACGATCACCCATCTCTGAATCTGACAAAATTTTATCTAATTTCTTATTTTCGCTTAAAGAATGCCTTTCAATTAAGACTTTCTTTAATTCTGAAAACTTGTTGTTATGCGGAGGATTTTGAATGAAATCTAATATTGTAACTATTACTTCTTGCGGAAGCGCTGTGATTGTATGTTCATATTTTGTAGTATCTTGTGTAATGTTTTTCATGTTAAATTGCATTTCTATATGCACAAACCAAGCTTCTGGACAACTTGTCCAAAATTGCGGAAGCTTCACTGAGGTTGCATATACCTCATTATTATATTGACTAGCATAAGGATTTGCCAACTCCTCTTGAAAAGAGTTGTTTTGCAAATCTATAAGCGAGTCATTTAAATTATTAGTCCATGTAGATGTGTGTGTATCATGTGGGGGTGAACGAAACATTATGATAACTTCGCACAAAAAAATCTCTATAAGGAGTGTTTAAAATTAAAAATTAAAATATATATAATATAAAAATATATTTATCAAAAATATTACATAAAAAGAAACAGCTCACTGTGCTCTGCAACTGCTGATATTGACAGCAAAGTCAACGTGATTGTTGCTGCGTTGTCGTTGCTATTGCTTCTTACCGTTCTTGTTGTTGCCAGTGGTAGGAGCTTTGCTTTTGTATAGTTGATATTTACACTGCTGCTAGTACTGGTTGTTATCACTACTATTATCGGCGGAGTTATCAACTGCGTCTAAAGTTTATGTTCTTCATTTGTTGAGCGTTTTTGTGTTGCTGCTACTGCTACTTCCGTTGCTACTACTGGCACTGAAACTGGTACGTGACACTGGTGATGTTCACGTTGATTTTCCTGCTGCTACTAACGCTGTCGCTGTCTGTTGTTGTACGCAGTAGTTATTATTGGAGTTAGTGTTGGCGTTGATGAGTAGGAAAGATATCGCCGCTTCGTAAGTGGTGAACTTGAATCGTTAATTCTCCTCTGTTATGAAGTAAATGTTGTGGTTGTAGTTGAAACAGCTTCTGCGACTAGCTGAAGTTGAAGCAGATGCTAATGCTGACGCTGTTAGTTTTAATTGATGCTGATTGTAGTGGCGTTTGCAATCCCTGCATGCTACGCTAACTTGGACACTGGATGAAGCAACCTCTATTGTAGTTCCGGGAATTTGCCAAAACTGAAGACTTGCATGGCGCGCAGGCCTCTCGTGATATTTTCAAATCAGCACAGGCACAATTGTGGTTCGCAAAGATATACGTAAACGTATAATGGCTTGAGGTGCTCCTGGCAGGATCGCCAAAAATGTAGTAGATTCCAAAGATTTTTTTTTTAATATTTTTATTAAAAGTTAACAAAACTTAATTTATTTTTATGTTGTTAGCAATTCGAGAAAAGTTTGAATAATAATGAAAATTTTCTGTTTGATTGACGAACCACAAAAATCACATAAATCCAAAATTTTCAAAATTACAAAGTTGAAATGAACACAGTACAATAAAAGGTAATAACACAAATACAAACCCTACAATTTTCTACTGACATGACAAATAATTTTTATTTCGAGCACAAAAAAGTAAACAAATGCCGATATCAAAACGGCAAGCGCCTTACAATGTTGGGCGCTTCGATTCATGAAGTTTTTATGATTAGGCGAAAACATGATTATGAATCGTAATATACAGAGCTTCATTGAAATACATGTGTTCGGTATAAAAGCTTCATACTTTAGTACGCCGGAACGATTACACTACTATGACTAGGCGTTTAATGTGCGGAGTGCTTAAAAAAGTTCGTAGCGAAATAAATCGTCTCGTCGAAATAGGTGTTTTAAAGCCAATTGAAACTAGCGAATGGGCAGTGCCTATAGTGATAGTAAATAAACCAAATGGGCAGCTACGTATATGCGCCGATTTTAAGGTTGGAGTTAACTCGCAGATTGAAGTGGATCGTTATCCAATACCCAGAATTGAAGACTTGTTTCACAAACTTCAAGGAGGCAGGCATTTCACGAAGCATATCTGCAGATTAAACTATCAGAAAATTCAAAAAAATTCATGGTAATTAACACACCATTTGGTCTGTATCAATATGATCGGGTACCTTTTGGAATCGCGAGCGCACCCGGTATGTTTCAACGACTAATGGAAAAAGTCATAGCTGGAGTTCCGCACAGCGCAGTATATTTAGACGTTATCATCGTTAAAGGAGTCGACAATGAAGATCACATACGAAATGTGCACACGCTTTTAAAGCGGCTTCAAACTCATGGCCTAAAGTGCAAGCTCGAAAAATGCACTTTTGCAGAGGAACGCGTGGAGTACATCGGGCATGTAATAGACGCAAACGGAATTATGCCTTCTGCAAAACGAGTAAATGCCATCAAAGACATGCCAAGACCAGAAAACATTCAACAGTTAGAAGCGTTTATAGGCAGCACTAACTACAACAAATCGCGCGAAACTTTTCTGTTGTCGCAGCACCCTTGAATGAGTTAAGACGAAACAACACAAAGTTTAAGTGGACAAAAAGACAAGAAAACGCATTCCAAACACTTAAGAATGCAGTAGTGAAAGCAACTCAACTTGTGCATTACAATGATTATTTTCTTTTGGTTCTCGCCCTCGATGCTTCACAATACGGCATAGGCGCTGTTATCTCCCATCGATACGAAGATGGTTCCGAGAAACCCATCGCGCACGCATCAAAAACGTTAACTAGCAATCAAGTAAGATATTCGCAAATTGAAAAGGAAACGCTAGCCATCATATATGGCGTCACGAAATTCCATCAATATTTATACGGGCGTCATTTCGAACTCATAACCGATCACCAGGCACTCACAACGTTATTTCATCCTGATAAACGACTTCCAGTGATGACGTTACATCGCTTAGAGCGGTGGGCAATACTGCTTCAGGCATACGACTACAAGATTCGCTACAAAAAATCTTCGGAAAACGCAAATGCTGACGTTCTTTCCAG
>NW_016157278.1:256077-256780 GCF_001687245.7 Rhagoletis zephyria | reverse complement strand
GCTTCCGGCAGGCGAAGACAAACATTTTGACGAGTCCGAAAAGAAAATGCTAGATATTATGTTACCAGGCTAGTCTGATCTATGTTTTTAGTGCGAATAAAACTACATTATTCCACTTTCTGGCCCAACGTTTCGCTAAAACATTTTTATCATCTTCAGGGTGAAGGAATTCTTAACATTGTATTTATCCGAAATTAACATTTTCAAAAACTCTCCGATGTATTTGGACAGCTGGTAACAGGGGACCATAAACGAGGAAACAATAGGACGAAGAGGAACATCGAGCTTATGAATTTTAGGCAATCCATAAAGTCTAGGCGCTGTGGCTGCGGTGCATGTGAGCTGTTGCTTTTCTCTAAAGTTAATGTGTTTGCCTTTGTAAAGTTCGTCCACTATTTTGTTGTTTTTTCTTTGCAGAGCATTCGTAGGGTCACTTCTTATTGCTTTGTATGTGTTTTTGTCGTCTATTAATTTGTTCATCTTGTCTAGGTACTCTGTTTTATACATAGCTACTGTTTTGTTGCCTTTGTCGGCATCGGTTATAATAAGATTGTTTTTGTGTAGCCTGACGAACGTCTTTGCTTTGTAACTTAATTTCTGGCTACTTCTTTTTCTCTTTTTAAGCGGCCTTTAGGTGTTAGACTAGGCGAACATGAAGCAGATATAAGAAAACAAAAAAGCAGTACAGCATTATCACAACACA
>NW_016157278.1:250707-255977 GCF_001687245.7 Rhagoletis zephyria | reverse complement strand
CCAAATAACCTTCTATTGAAACTGAAAAATATGTTTTTTATTGCACTCTGAACGGCCTAACATATCCCAATAGGCAACGGTCCGGGTTTCGTGCGATGCAGCGAAACGCTGCCACACTCGCACATGTATTATGATCAAATTTGTTTTTTTCTTCTTTATGATGCCTTTGCGCTCAATTTGGCAATTCTTCGCCTCGCTGTCTATTGATTTGCATTAAAGTTTAATACCTTAAGCGCTTCTGTAATAGTGGCTGCATCGCTACTTGCTGCTAAGTTCACAAGATATCGTACCGTAATATTTTTTAACAGACTTCCTTTGTCCTTGGGAATACTTTAGGCTATATTTTTTCTCAGTATTAACATTTTCAAGTAGCAAATTCCAAAATTGTTTGCCACTTTTCGTGCGGTTCCGCCTTTCCGCAGTAAATCTATTATTTACATTTATGGTTCCTGATTAACTATGTTATTTACTGGTGATCACTTCTTCAATAAATTACAATATAGAAAAAAGTCATCTGACTTCCAACTACGTAAGAGATAACTGTCAAATGCAAAACTGAGAGTGAGTGCAAAACTGTAACATCTGCCTTAATTTACATTTTTGTCTACTGATTTTTTTATTGTTGTTGCATTGACTTCAAATTATTATGAGAGAGGGAGTAGGGATGTACCAACAAGAATATACAACAAAAGTATGAAAGTCGTTAGAACTTGGAAAGATAGCGATGGCTGAAATAAAAAGTGTTACACCATGTTACAGTTTTGCCCGTCACTGTACATCGAGCACTGAATTATATTAATTATATAATGTAACAACGCTCAGAGGGGAGATGTTCGGTATATATACATAGGTATGTATGTACGTGCAATAGCTATCGTACCCCTGCAGAAAAAAATTATCAATTGATAAAAAATAACCTACTTGTAGTTAGCTTTTTTGTGGGATTTCTATTAAATATATAACTTGTAGTTACCTACAAAAAGCTAACTTGAAACAAGTGGGCAAGTAATGCAGGAGTAAAGCTCGAGATTGTTTTCTTTAAACGCGTTTCTATTTAAATATCCTGCACTTCGCAAATACTTATTCGAATTGAGGACAAATAAAAGGAAGATCGAAATTTCCTATTATCATTTAGAAGTTATGTCTGACGGAGTTCGAATATGGAACCACCTACAGCAGAATATGTAAACAAATATGAAATGTGATAAAATAAATAAAAAAAAAAAACAAAAAACAAATAAAAAAAATATTTTGTTTTTCCTATTGATATTTTATGCCCAAAAGTAGTTAGTTACAAGCTAGTTACATCAAATGCAGAGGTAACCACCCTTGACTACATCTAATGCAGAGGTAACCGCCCTTGACTATTTCGCGGCCATCGCCATATAAATATATGTAGTTAGCTTTCGTCAAAGAAAATATACAGATAATAAGTGACTTATAGCTCCTTCCTAATCAACTTAAAGATAGCTTATAGTTAGATACATTTCCTGCAGGGACGTTCCTTCCTTGAATACACATGTACAGTAGTTATCATGCATTCCTCTACCTACGATTCTTGTATTACATTTTATGTATAGCTGACTGGTGTATAGCTTGAAATAGTTAGTTATGAAACAGACCTCAACATGCGCGTTTGATTATTCGTGGGTACACTACAGTATTCCTTGTGCAAAATATTTTTTACTAATTTCACCATTTTGAAAAGTGTCACTTTCAATTGGTTCCTGCAATGGCTACTTTTATTAAGATTTTTGTATGCATTTGTCTGTGAGTCCTTGAAGTATTATTTGTGAAAAATCTTTTTTACTGATTTCCATATTTTAACATATTTTTCTGCCTAAAACTATCAGGTTGTGCGGCATAAACATGATGTTTTGAAACAGTATCTACGTCCTTGATTGCTTCTCTTTGTGTGAACTATTCCGTGGATTTAGTACATTACATTACTCTTATTAGCGTCAAAATCTTTATTTAAGTTTCTAATTATTATTTATTACATTGGCTGTAAATCCTTAAAGCTCTTTGTTTTTGTTAGTGTTTGTCTTTCAATACTAAATACAAGCGTAATCCACAAAATTGTTTAGCTTCTACATATTAAATTTGAATAAAAAATAATAAATTATGCTTAGTTAATTTAAAGGGCTTTTTTATTTTTCAAATAGGGATATTTAAAAAGTAATTTTTAATGTTATGTATGTATGTGTATTAAATTAAAAACTTCAAATTATTACCCCTTTTGTCGTCAAAACTGGTAATTATTTTTAATGTCTGGCGCTTACCCTTTAAAAAAAATCTAAGGGGCGAACACTTCCAATAAGGTAGTGTCAAATCTTCCTTCTCGCTCTTATAACTTCACCTGGTATTATTCCACCATGGGTAAAACCCATGATTCAATAATAGAAAGGTTTTGTAATAAAACAGTCTTCTCGCTCCTACACATAAAATCGGCTCCTTTACTTGTGCAGAATGTTGCTTACTCTATAGTTACTAGTGATATTAGTAGTAAAACCAAAAATTTTTCATACTAAATATTCGTTGGCGTCACCTTCGTTTGCGTAATTTTCTAGAACAAGTGTAGAATAGCGACCGTTTAGCTATAAAATAACCAAAAATGACGATACCAAATTTATTTGGCGTAGGTAAAAAATAAAGAAGATATAAGAGGTTTATTTGTATTTTTTATTATCACTAAAAGTAGATCATGATAAAATATGTAATATCGAATTAAAGATAATAACTTGTACTTTCTAAATAACACAAATTTCTTTACCATTAATTATCTGGTTTTTTCAAAAAAGGTTATTTCACGAAAAAATAACATTTGTTCGTTTTTTAGTGGTTTTGGTTTAAAAATACAAAAAGCTGTAAATTATGTATATCAGCTGAAGAACAAATTAATTACCTTTATGGTGACGTCATTAGTTTGGTAATCGGTTATAAAGTTCAGAAGATATTAATATTTAAAATATCTAAAAACTGAACTTTAACCTTCTAGAACCTCTTCATTTTTTACTTGCGCCAAATCATTTTGGCATGGTTGAAATGAGCATAAAAAGTTCTATTGATCTGCATTTTTCGTTTTTGCATAGCTGAACGGTCGGTATTCTAGATTTGTTCCCGGAAATGACGAATAACTTAAATCTAAAATGCATATTTTTATGTATTGTTTAGTATTTCCATTAAAACACCAAATATATTGCAAATCAGCATATAATTCATAATACACATTTTACTTCTAATTGTATACTTTGCGTCCTTTTCTAGTACCATTCCATTACCGTTTTCGCAAAATGCGATCACATTCTTCCACTTTCTCCTACTTCCAAAATACAAATCTAGATAAAGGAGTGTCAAATTTTAGCTGTCACAAATTACACAACCTTGTATTATTGAATCATGGGTAAAACCCAAGGTTCATAGAATAGAAGGTTACAACATGGTGCTGTCAAAAATTTGTTTTCCTCCAATGACGTAGTTGCGAAGTGAGTTCTAATTGGCTGAAATATTTTACGAAGAAGGGGAGTACACAAAACGCAGAAAATATAGTTGCCGTATAGGAATCCTAATCAATGGGCATTTTTGATATAAAATCGTGGCAAAGCTTATTATAACAACATAAAATGTTATAACTTATTGTGAAACTGGATTAACATAATAATATTCGTACAATAGTGACAAATGAAATGAAAATCGAATGCAAATTGAAGTTTGCTGGTGATTTTATTCTTGAAAGTGAGCAGAACGCACTCGCTTATTTTTAAATAAAAAGCGTTCATAACATTGCCAAAATTTCGCTACCGAAATTGCAATTCATCTTTAGACATACGGTAAAACCTAAATTACTTTTTTCAGTGTAATTTTTGCAATCAAAAACAGCGCACTTAAATTTTTAATAATTTAAATAAACTCAAAGACGCAGTAAAAAGCACAAACTTCGACGCAAATTGTCAAACGGTAAATGTCAGGGTTACACATATTTGAAATAAAACTTGATGTATTTTTGACTAAAATAGTGTATTTTTATAAGATAATTTTTTAGGAATCTGGCAACTCTAAAAATTGAGCCATCTACGTCATCAAGAAGGCGGCCATGGCTTATGTCGTAACCTTGGGTAAACCCAAAGCATATTAAACAAGGTAGAAGTGATTTTGACATTTCTTTCATTTGAACACCGACTATAATGTCAAATGATGAATAACTTTTAGCCCTTTTCAAGTTGGCATTTTCTAATTTTCATTCAAAATTCAATTGTGCTTTGAGATAGTTTTGAATTGTGTGCAGTTTTTTTTTTGTTTTTCGACCACATGCATTTATAGATACATACATATACAAAAATTAAAAGGAACAGGAACTACGAGCGTTGCATTGTATGGAAAGTGGTGCGATACTTTTAGGCGCCTAGTTGCGAAGTTAGAAGACCTGGTTGCCTGAAGCCACGGAGTTTCAGAACTGAGAAAGAAAATTTTCTTACAATATTATGCACACATAACCGCGTCAGGACCTAGATTTACACTGATATACATACGGATGTAGAAGAAAACATTAAATCGTTTTTTATAAGTGGGGATGTTTTTTAGAAGTAAATATTTAACTAAACGAGCAAAAACATTGGGCGAATAGAAACAAAAACATGTTTAAAACAGTTTCATAAAACATTTATTTGATTTAATGACATGGTTTCCTTTATGAGGTATAATTTCACTATGATGCGGTTCAATTGATGCTAATTTGTAGCAAACATAGCACGCCCACCTCATAGGGTTAATTTGTTTGTTTAGTTTTTTGACATTATAACTAGCTACAAGAGAGTTCGAGCTAGTTGTCACTTCTACCTTGTTAAATATGCCTTGGGTAAATCCAAAATGTATTCAACAAAGTGTGATTGATTTTTACATTGCTCTCATAAGAAATTAATTCAACAATTTTTATGAGCTTGAGGCCGTTTTAAGTGAAAAACTCAATGTGGAAAAGCAACAATAATTTGAAAAAATGGTAGAAGTGATAGCTATTTCGGAAATCACCACATTTCCTCATCAGACTTCTTTCAGTAGGATTCGAACCGACGATCCCACCACTGACTCAGCCAGTTGCCTACGCACTGTGCTAAGTTTGCCTTGCTAATTCTTGTTGCTTATTTTCCACTATTTCACTTTGCTAAGCCAACTACAATCAAGCGCAACTATTCCGCTGCCATTCACTTGATCATGTGGTTGTTGGTTTTGTTGGCTTTTGTTTATATTTCTATTATTAGAATGTTTAACTTTTA
>NW_016157278.1:250472-250682 GCF_001687245.7 Rhagoletis zephyria | reverse complement strand
GCTATTCTGCTGCAATTCACTTGATCATGTGGTTGTTGGTTTTGTTGGCTTTTGTTTATATTTCTATTATTAGAATGTTTAACTTTTAGGTGTGCTCGTCCTTAAGTTATTTGTTTTTTGTTATTTTATGGACTTATAACAATTATATTCAAAATTTTTTATGAGCTTGAGGCCGTTTTAAGTGAAAAACTTAATGTGGAAAAGCAACAA
>NW_016157278.1:246251-250447 GCF_001687245.7 Rhagoletis zephyria | reverse complement strand
GGTTGTGAACAGGGTCGCGGAGGATTTCGTAGGGGAGAGGGCTAGACACTTTGCAGTGAAGAAGCGAGAAAGTTCGGAGAGATAGCCGTTTACTTTCGAACACAGGTCATCAATTCCATTCCCAGTCGCCATGATCGAGCAATCGTCGGCATAAGAGACAATCGAGACTCCCTCTGGTGGTTGAGGGAGCTTTGAAATGTAAAAGTTAAACAGTAGCGGGGAAAGGACACCACCCTGAGGAACCCCCTGTTTTATTTTTCGCTGCTTACTCGTTTTGTCTCTAAACATTACCGACGAATGTCGACCACTCAGATAATTTGCCGACCACCGTTTGAGCCTCTGTGGGAGAGAGGAGGCCTCTATATCTTCTAGTAGCGTGGAATGGCAGACGGTGTCAAACGCCTTTGACAAGTCCAACGCTACTAGAATCGTTGTCTCACAGGGACGGTTTCGGTTAAGGCCATGAGTTATCTGAGTGTTTATGGCGTTAAGTGCTGTTGTTGTACTGTGCACTTTACGGAAACCATGCTGATGCTTCGCTGGGGTCAAATGCATATTCCGTCGGGACCCATAGCTTTGGAGGCTTTCGCCTTCCCTATGGCCACCTGAACTTCACCGCAAGTGAAAGCAAGGGGGGCACAGCTTGTTGGCAGTTTGTGCAGCCTTCTGGTCACTCGACGCTTGGCTTTGTCCACCGGAGGATGCAGTATAAACTGCCGGCTAAAATAGCTCGCGCATCGCTCCGGGTCCGACGAAGCATGGTCGCCGAAGGAAATTTCGACCCTGTCGTCGTGCTTCGTCGGATTGGACAGCGACCTCACGGTTGACCAAAGCTTGCTCACACCAGAGGTGAAGTTACAGGTCTTCAGATGCTCCTCCCACTTCTTCCGCTTATGTACGTTTACAAGTTGCCGAATCTTCGCGTTGAGATCCCTGATACGGGGATCTCCGGGATCGGCCTGACGAAGGCTATCACGCTCATCGGCTAGAATAGCCGCTTCGGCAGGGAAGTCTGGACGTGGGTCCGTTATACATCCTGCCGGTATGAAGCGAGCTGCAGCAGCAGTGACAGCCCTGCGGAACTTACGTTCACCGAGATGGACGTCGGTTGGTGTGGGGAGCGCTGTGAAGGTGTTTTCGGTAAACTCCGTGTAACCTTTCCAATCAGCTTTAGAAAAGTTGATATAAGTCCGGTGTTTGGCGGAGGCAAAGTCGGTTGGATTATCTATCGAGATGACTATGGGTAGGTGGTCTGATGCTAAAGTCAGCATAGGTCGCCATGTTATGCTGTTTATCAGACCAGCGCTGACTATGATGTCTGGCGATCTACTGCAGTTACCCATAATCCTGGTGGGTGCGTCGTCGTTCATTGTGCAGAATGTCGAATCGTCTATCTGCTCAGACAAGTCTGTTTCCCTACGATCGTTTGACAGGCTTGAGTGCCAAAGATCGTGGTGCGCATTAAAGTCACCTACTACCATACGGTTTTCACCTCTGAGGAGCTCACCTATATCTGGGTGATATCCTGCCCTGCAGCAGATGACAGGGGGTATGTATATGTTAAATATTTCGAGCTCAACAAAGCCTGACCGGATAGCGATGCCCTGACATTCTAGGGTGGTATCCCTGCGGTCGATGTCTGCTTCGATTAGACGATACTGCACGGTGTGGTGCGTGATGAACGCTAAGCCACCACCATTATCTCGCCCGCGATCTCGACGGTGCACGTTGTACCCGACGCAGTTCAATAAAGTTGAATTGCTGTGCAACTTCGTCTCTTGGACAGCAGCTATCAATATACCATGCCGACACATGAAGAGGGTTATCTCCTCAATCTTGCTCTGTAGCCCGTTGCAGTTAAATTGAAGGAGCTTCATGTGGTTCGGGAGGCGTGTCGTGATGTGTGTGTTCTTACCGCCGTTGGCTGTGTGCGCTGCTGTGATGGTCGCCACCCTGTGGTGGTGGCGGGAGGCGTCGCAATTGAGGTCTGCGACCGAGCAGCGCAACACGGGCCCTCGAAGGTCCCAGTCCAATCTCGCGTGGTACGCAGACCTGAGCATGCCCAAAAGTGGCTCCAGCCAAGGCAGGTGTTGCACTTGACTGATGTCACATTACGGAATATCCTGGTCTGACATACCGTGCAGATTGTAGGGGGAACCAGGAGTTGTTGGCGGCGGCGTGTGGGTGGTGGTGCGGTTGTGTGTGTTATGTGGTCTGTCGTGGCTGTGGTATGGTCTGTGGTGTTATATGTATAGAATGAAATGATAAAAAATTTTATTCTAAAGGATTGCTGCTTGATCCAGTAGAGATGGTCGGCATGGAAACTAGTCCTTTCCATTCGCCCTACAGTACGGCTCAAGATCTAGATCCTTTCAGACCACTTGTATAACAGGAATATTTAAAGATAGATTGGCTCGGAAACTAGTACTTTCCGACTGATCACAAATTACTTTATAGCCTTTACATATGACCACAAAGCCTGAAGTGAAGTTGCGACTTGGAATAAAGTCCACAGCAATGGTACAGGAAGTGCGGCTCTGGAACTCGTCCTTTCGGGCCGCCCACCTAAACAGTACCCAACATTCGGGCTGCTCGGGATCCCGTCCATTCCGACAGCCACGGTCACACTTATAATTTAATTTAATATAATTAATAAAATTACCTTGTTTAAATGTATATATATTTGTACAGGATAAATGTTAGGATAGTCCTCTCAAAAAAATGTGTAAGAACAAAATATGTAGTGAAATAAGAATATTGTTTTCATGTATGATTGTGGATCCTGTGATGTAATGTATGCATATATCAATATAAAAACTATAAACCCAAAATTGTACCAAATAAAATAGTAAGCAAATATTGTAAATTTTCAGACTTGTTATAGGCCTTTAAAGGCTGTCAATAAATGAATAAATAAATAAATAAATAAATATTATGTTGTTGTGTTGTGGTGACTGTGTGAGGCTGCTCGGGCGGACTGAGGTTAGCCGTGGAGGCTGCTCTGTTTGAGCAACAGGGGGCCACGTACGACGTGGTCCACGGTCGATGTGTCCGTAGTCCCGAGCAGACTCTGAGGTGACTCCACCCCTCGCAGGCATTACACTTGACTGAGGTGCAGTTGTGGTGTAGTCGTCTCCGGCATACACAGCAGGTGTAGGTTTCTGGCCCGGGGTTTGACTCGATGCCAGCCCTGAGTAGAAGAATACGTAGTGAATGTAGCCCTATGGACGAACAACTTCTGAGATACTTCGCCGACCTAAACGGGGTTAGATCGCCGAAACAGCAGCCCTTGGTCGGGTAAGACCCGAGTCATTCCGGTACGTAGAACCGGCTGTCGTGTTATTTTCCACTATTTCACTTTGCTAAGCCAACTACAATCAAGCGCAACTATTCCGCTGCAATTCACTTGATCATGTGGTTGTTGGTTTTGTTGGTTTTTGTTAATATTTCTATTATTAGAATGTTTAACTTTTAGGCGTGCTCGTCCTTAAGTTATTTGTTTTTTGTTATTTTATGGCCTTATAACAGTTATATTCAACAATTTTTATGAGCTAGAGGCCGTTTTAAGTGAAAAACTTAATGTGGAAAAGCAACAATAATTTGAAAAAATTGTAGAAGTGATAGCTATTTCGGAAATCACCACATTTCCTCGTCAGACTTCTTTCAGTAGGATTAGAACCGACGATCACCACTGA
Organism: Rhagoletis zephyria; assembly: GCF_001687245.7. Taxonomy (NCBI): domain Eukaryota; kingdom Metazoa; phylum Arthropoda; class Insecta; order Diptera; family Tephritidae; genus Rhagoletis; species Rhagoletis zephyria. The sequence goes on along the minus strand of NW_016157278.1, from coordinate 246,752 downwards.
CTCGGCCAGTTGCCTACGCACGGTGCTAAGTTTGCCTTGCTAATTCTTGTTGCTTATTTTCCACTATTTCACTTTGCTAAGCCAACTACAATGAAGCGCAACTATTCCGCTGCAATTCACTTGATCATGTTGTTGGTTTTGTTGGTTTTTGTTAATATTTCTATTATTAGAATGTTTAACTTTTAGGTTTGCTCGTCCTTAAGTTATTTGTTTTTTGTTATTTTATGGCTTTATAACAATTATATTCAAAAATTTTTATGAGCTTGAGGCCGTTTTTAGTGAAAAACTTAATGTGAACTGAAAGAAGTCTGACGAGGAAATGTGGTGATTTCCGAAATAGCTATCACTTCTACGATTTTTTCAAATTATGAAAAAATCGTAGAAGTGATAGCTATTTCGGAAATCACCACATTTCCTCGTCAGACTTCTTTCAGTTCACATTAAGTTTTTCACTAAAAACGGCCTCAAGCTCATAAAAATTTTTGAATATAATTGTTATAA
>NW_016157278.1:237281-246226 GCF_001687245.7 Rhagoletis zephyria | reverse complement strand
AGCCATAAAATAACAAAAAACAAATAACTTAAGGACGAGCAAACCTAAAAGTTAAACATTCTAATAATAGAAATATTAACAAAAACCAACAAAACCAACAACATGATCAAGTGAATTGCAGCGGAATAGTTGCGCTTCATTGTAGTTGGCTTAGCAAAGTGAAATAGTGGAAAATAAGCAACAAGAATTAGCAAGGCAAACTTAGCACCGTGCGTAGGCAACTGGCCGAGTCAGTGGTGATCGTCGGTTCTAATCCTACTGAAAGAAGTCTGACGAGGAAATGTGGTGATTTCCGAAATAGCTATCACTTCTACAATTTTTTCAAATTATTGTTGCTTTTCCACATTAAGTTTTTCACTTAAAACGGCCTCTAGCTCATAAAAATTGTTGAATATAACTGTTATAAGGCCATAAAATAACAAAAAACAAATAACTTAAGGACGAGCACGCCTAAAAGTTAAACATTCTAATAATAGAAATATTAACAAAAACCAACAAAACCAACAACCACATGATCAAGTGAATTGCAGCGGAATAGTTGCGCTTGATTGTAGTTGGCTTAGCAAAGTGAAATAGTGGAAAATAACACGACAGCCGGTTCTACGTACCGGAATGACTCGGGTCTTACCCGACCAAGGGCTGCTGTTTCGGCGATCTAACCCCGTTTAGGTCGGCGAAGTATCTCAGAAGTTGTTCGTCCATAGGGCTACATTCACTACGTATTCTTCTACTCAGGGCTGGCATCGAGTCAAACCCCGGGCCAGAAACCTACACCTGCTGTGTATGCCGGAGACGACTACACCACAACTGCACCTCAGTCAAGTGTAATGCCTGCGAGGGGTGGAGTCACCTCAGAGTCTGCTCGGGACTACGGACACATCGACCGTGGACCACGTCGTACGTGGCCCCCTGTTGCTCAAACAGAGCAGCCTCCACGGCTAACCTCAGTCCGCCCGAGCAGCCTCACACAGTCACCACAACACAACAACATAATATTTATTTATTTATTTATTTATTCATTTATTGACAGCCTTTAAAGGCCTATAACAAGTCTGAAAATTTACAATATTTGCTTACTATTTTATTTGGTACAATTTTGGGTTTATAGTTTTTATATTGATATATGCATACATTACATCACAGGATCCACAATCATACATGAAAACAATATTCTTATTTCACTACATATTTTGTTCTTACACATTTTTTTGAGAGGACTATCCTAACATTTATCCTGTACAAATATATATACATTTAAACAAGGTAATTTTATTAATTATATTAAATTAAATTATAAGTGTGACCGTGGCTGTCGGAATGGACGGGATCCCGAGCAGCCCGAATGTTGGGTACTGTTTAGGTGGGCGGCCCGAAAGGACGAGTTCCAGAGCCGCACTTCCTGTACCATTGCTGTGGACTTTATTCCAAGTCGCAACTTCACTTCAGGCTTTGTGGTCATATGTAAAGGCTATAAAGTAATTTGTGATCAGTCGGAAAGTACTAGTTTCCGAGCCAATCTATCTTTAAATATTCCTGTTATACAAGTGGTCTGAAAGGATCTAGATCTTGAGCCGTACTGTAGGGCGAATGGAAAGGACTAGTTTCCATGCCGACCATCTCTACTGGATCAAGCAGCAATCCTTTAGAATAAAATTTTTTATCATTTCATTCTATACATATAACACCACAGACCATACCACAGCCACGACAGACCACATAACACACACAACCGCACCACCACCCACACGCCGCCGCCAACAACTCCTGGTTCCCCCTACAATCTGCACGGTATGTCAGACCAGGATATTCCGTAATGTGACATCAGTCAAGTGCAACACCTGCCTTGGCTGGAGCCACTTTTGGGCATGCTCAGGTCTGCGTACCACGCGAGATTGGACTGGGACCTTCGAGGGCCCGTGTTGCGCTGCTCGGTCGCAGACCTCAATTGCGACGCCTCCCGCCACCACCACAGGGTGGCGACCATCACAGCAGCGCACACAGCCAACGGCGGTAAGAACACACACATCACGACACGCCTCCCGAACCACATGAAGCTCCTTCAATTTAACTGCAACGGGCTACAGAGCAAGATTGAGGAGATAACCCTCTTCATGTGTCGGCATGGTATATTGATAGCTGCTGTCCAAGAGACGAAGTTGCACAGCAATTCAACTTTATTGAACTGCGTCGGGTACAACGTGCACCGTCGAGATCGCGGGCGAGATAATGGTGGTGGCTTAGCGTTCATCACGCACCACACCGTGCAGTATCGTCTAATCGAAGCAGACATCGACCGCAGGGATACCACCCTAGAATGTCAGGGCATCGCTATCCGGTCAGGCTTTGTTGAGCTCGAAATATTTAACATATACATACCCCCTGTCATCTGCTGCAGGGCAGGATATCACCCAGATATAGGTGAGCTCCTCAGAGGTGAAAACCGTATGGTAGTAGGTGACTTTAATGCGCACCACGATCTTTGGCACTCAAGCCTGTCAAACGATCGTAGGGAAACAGACTTGTCTGAGCAGATAGACGATTCGACATTCTGCACAATGAACGACGACGCACCCACCAGGATTATGGGTAACTGCAGTAGATCGCCAGACATCATAGTCAGCGCTGGTCTGATAAACAGCATAACATGGCGACCTATGCTGACTTTAGCATCAGACCACCTACCCATAGTCATCTCGATAGATAATCCAACCGACTTTGCCTCCGCCAAACACCGGACTTATATCAACTTTTCTAAAGCTGATTGGAAAGGTTACACGGAGTTTACCGAAAACACCTTCACAGCGCTCCCCACACCAACCGACGTCCATCTCGGTGAACGTAAGTTCCGCAGGGCTGTCACTGCTGCTGCAGCTCGCTTCATACCGGCAGGATGTATAACGGACCCACGTCCAGACTTCCCTGCCGAAGCGGCTATTCTAGCCGATGAGCGTGATAGCCTTCGTCAGGCCGATCCCGGAGATCCCCGTATCAGGGATCTCAACGCGAAGATTCGGCAACTTGTAAACGTACATAAGCGGAAGAAGTGGGAGGAGCATCTGAAGACCTGTAACTTCACCTCTGGTGTGAGCAAGCTTTGGTCAACCGTGAGGTCGCTGTCCAATCCGACGAAGCACGACGACAGGGTCGAAATTTCCTTCGGCGACCATGCTTCGTCGGACCCGGAGCGATGCGCGAGCTATTTTAGCCGGCAGTTTATACTGCATCCTCCGGTGGACAAAGCCAAGCGTCGAGTGACCAGAAGGCTGCACAAACTGCCAACAAGCTGTGCCCCCCTTGCTTTCACTTGCGGTGAAGTTCAGGTGGCCATAGGGAAGGCGAAAGCCTCCAAAGCTATGGGTCCCGACGGAATATGCATTTGACCCCAGCGAAGCATCAGCATGGTTTCCGTAAAGTGCACAGTACAACAACAGCACTTAACGCCATAAACACTCAGATAACTCATGGCCTTAACCGAAACCGTCCCTGTGAGACAACGATTCTAGTAGCGTTGGACTTGTCAAAGGCGTTTGACACCGTCTGCCATTCCACGCTACTAGAAGATATAGAGGCCTCCTCTCTCCCACAGAGGCTCAAACGGTGGTCGGCAAATTATCTGAGTGGTCGACATTCGTCGGTAATGTTTAGAGACAAAACGAGTAAGCAGCGAAAAATAAAACAGGGGGTTCCTCAGGGTGGTGTCCTTTCCCCGCTACTGTTTAACTTTTACATTTCAAAGCTCCCTCAACCACCAGAGGGAGTCTCGATTGTCTCTTATGCCGACGATTGCTCGATCATGGCGACTGGGAATGGAATTGATGACCTGTGTTCGAAAGTAAACGGCTATCTCTCCGAACTTTCTCGCTTCTTCACTGCAAAGTGTCTAGCCCTCTCCCCTACGAAATCCTCCGCGACCCTGTTCACAACCAGTAACATTCGACAGCCTGCTCTCCTTCTCTGCGCACTCAACCGCTATTGTCAATAAAGTACAGAGCCGCAACAAGGTCCTCAAGTCGCTAGCCGGCAGTACTTGGGGCAAAGACAAAGAAACGTTGCTGGCAACATACAAGGCAATAGGCCGGCCGGTTTTGAACTACGCAGCGCCAGTGTGGTCGCCAGGGACTAGTAGGACGCAGTGGACGAAGCTACCGACTGTACAGAACACCGCACTCAGGACAGCGACAGGATGCCTCTTGATGTCGCCTGAACACCACCTGCACGGCGAGGCGCAAATGCTCCCTGTAAAGGAGCATAATATAATGCTCTGCAAGCAGTTCCTGATCGGGAGCCACAGAAGTGACCACCCAAGCAGACAGCTGCTTGCGTTTCACTTCAAGGAAAGTGATTTCATTTGTTGTTCGTCCGAGTCAAGCACTTTCAAACGAGCTCGTTTATACCCAAACTATTTCGCATAAAAAAAATTGTTTTTCAAAATTGTTAGAGTTAAGCTCTCATATCAAATTGGAAAAAATGTGAAATCATACTTTTATAAGTGTCGAATAATGTTTAGGATAAAAAATTTAAATATAAAAATAAACGCAAAAAAGCATAAAACTTGGATAATTAAAAGCAAGAAAATTGCTAAAACGATTTTATAAACAATTTGTTTTATTTTATTAACAAAATATATATATTCCAGGTAATGTAAGTAAAACAAAACTATAATCAAAATAAAAGCCTTGGNGATCGGGAGCCACAGAAGTGACCACCCAAGCAGACAGCTGCTTGCGTTTCACTTCAAGGAAAGTGATTTCATTTGTTGTTCGTCCGAGTCAAGCACTTTCAAACGAGCTCGTTTATACCCAAACTATTTCGCATAAAAAAAATTGTTTTTCAAAATTGTTAGAGTTAAGCTCTCATATCAAATTGGAAAAAATGTGAAATCATACTTTTATAAGTGTCGAATAATGTTTAGGATAAAAAATTTAAATATAAAAATAAACGCAAAAAAGCATAAAACTTGGATAATTAAAAGCAAGAAAATTGCTAAAACGATTTTATAAACAATTTGTTTTATTTTATTAACAAAATATATATATTCCAGGTAATGTAAGTAAAACAAAACTATAATCAAAATAAAAGCCTTGGGTATCAGTGCTGACAAGATACATGCATCACTAAGGGTTAATTCGTTTGTTTATACTTTTTGACATTATAGAACCTTAAAAGAGAGCCGCACTGAGTTGTCAATCACACCTTGGGTAAAACCCATGGTGAAATAAATATAAGATGATGTCACTTACATAACCTCACTTTTTCTGCATGCCAATTGCGGCCTTGCATTTTGGGGTAGTAGAAAAAGGGGGAAAAGATTAGGCTTATTTGTACTACTTTTAGGGTACTATTTCCAATACATACATATATCAGTAGACCCCACACAGTTAAATGAAGCTTGCGTCAATAAAATATTTTTTCTGTAAACCAGTGTAATTATAGTTTCAATTTTTTCTCTCAAAAGAAATTATTATTACTTTATTTTTATTTTTTCAATCAAATATATTGATTTTAATAATTATTATTCAGTTTAATTTTTCTACCTTAAAACTATTATTTGTAAAACTTAAAATGCCACTCGGTCGTACCACACACATATGATGATGGTTAAAACTTAAAAAATAAGCACTATTTTCCGTCTTTCATTTATTCATATTAAAACAAATTAAACTATACCCTTCTCTTTATTTAATTATTCTAAAATTCTAATAAAAATGACATATTAGCCTGTATGGAATTTTATTTGTATTTTTTCCTTAAGTTGTGAAGTACATGTATATGCGTACTTATCTAAACTTTAAAGGCCATTTTAATACGACCTTTATTTTCGTTACCTATTAAAATTAAAAAAAGATCTGCACCCCAGAATCAATCTATTATCATACCTTTCTTACAAAGGATATGTTCACATAAATACACTCATACAGATTACGAAAACATTAATACTTAGCAAAATCGATTACGGACTTTACTTATATGGCTCCACATCCAAAACCACTCTAACTGCCATACCTAAACAAAAGCGTTGGGCGGAGCGGTTTCTGACGCCTAGCGTTAACGCCGAAGTGCCATACCTAAACAAAAGCGACAACGCTACGTCAAATGCAGAAATAACACCAACAATAAGCCTAGGTTTGTTTGTGTGTAACACGAAAATGACAGTTTCGCCGTTTTCTGCAGCCAACTTCAATGCCTAACGCCCTGTCAAAATCGGATTTTCCAACCGCTCAGCGTTGACGCCGCGTTGTTTCGGTATGCTTCATACAAATTGTATGGGCATGAGAATTTTTTGACAGCCAGACAACGCTGACGCTTTTGTTTAGGTGTGGCAGTTAATATCATAAAAGCCATATACCACAAAGCCATTAGAACTAGTCTCTTCGCTTTTCGCACAACATCAATAAAAAATCTTCTTATTGAATCGGGTTTACCCGCACTAGAGGAACGGATACAAGAAATTAATTCCAAATTAATACCAAAAATTTTATTCCCAAATACATCCGTAATAAAAGAAGACATACAAAAACTTCTACCATCCAAACGTAAATTCAATGTCACTCCTGCTCTGCTGAAAATAATATAACTTCGCCGCCACTTCATCTTAGAAGTAAAACCACGAACTCCCCGCAACTACAGCTTGGAATTTAAACAGCCACTCATGCGACATCACATTGCACATTCACAAAAAAGACAAAACTCCAAACCTAAAATTTAAGCAAATTTTACTTGAGAGAGTCAATACCTATCAAAATATTGGCTGGTCCATCGTATTTACCGACGGATCAAAAACGCAAGACAACGTTGCTTTCAGCATAACATCCGCAACTGGTGTATATATTAGCTTAAAATCCATGGTCTCATACTCATCAGTATTCTCTGCAGAAGCAGCAGCAATACACGAAGCCTTAGTATTTGCTCTCCAGAAAAGAACAAAAACTATAATATGCTCAGAGAGCCTATTGGTTATCCAAGCAAAATCCAACTTGCAACACTTGGGAGACAAATAACCGTATAAGAGAACTACTAATAGAAATCACAAGTTACTAATGTTGCTATGGTGCCCAGGGCCCGCAGGAATCGAGGGAAACACCGATGGCGACGATGCCGCGAAATTTGCCTGCAACGCTCCAATAATAGCCAGCCCGAGAATTGAAAAACTTGACATTAAACGACATATAAATTTATGCATATCAAAAGAGACAAGAATCGCTAAAAACTTATAAACATACGTACTACACCGACATCAACAAGGAATATACCCCTCCACATTACCCAACAAATGTACATGGTTTCAAAGCAAGAATTTTTTCTCGCCTTCGCCTTGGGCATGCTACCGAAACACACCAATATATTTTAAAGAAAGAAAATCACCCTATCTGCACCGTCTGTAACACCAACCAAACATTACACCACATCCTAAACGACTGTCACAAACACGCCAATGCAAGGAAGGGTATTCTCAATTCCGAAAATATAAGCGACATCTTAGCAATGCCCAGTCACTCGAACATTGAAAAAATCGCCAAACTCATCAAAAGAATAGAAATGACAATATAACGATAAGAGATAAAGCCGAAAGATGACAATGAACATAGAACTGATGGTCTCGGAAGCCTGTGCTCATAAACATCTTTAGTACTGGTATTCATACCAGTGTCTAAATAATAATAATAATACATTTCTGAATTCTATCAGTTATATTATAAAATAATTATGCGTTTAAATTGTTAGACCAAAGTGCATTATCGTAGCCATCCGAGGCACTGCTCCAATAATATGTTGGATATGTATAGTATATATTTTACCAAAAATTTACTTACAAAATCATAATTATTGGAAATTATAGCTCAAATTTTCCAATGAATTTGAAACGAAAGGTCAAAGCGAAACAAAGAAACAGTGATGCCTGCGCATACTTTTTTCACAAAATTGTCTGTTCCATTTTTTGTTCCATTTTTCCCAGAAATGAAATTGAAATAAATAGAGTAGGCATTACTGTAACGCTGGTATGCCGAAATTGCCAAAATTACATCAACCACCCCCTAAGTGACAACACATTATTATTTCACCATGGGTAAAACCATTCTCTCAATTCGTCGGCCATAATTTTTTTCTGACGTTTGAAAACATTTTAAAATCATATAAAATTGAAAATAAAAAATTAAATTGTTCACAATTGTTGTTGTTTGAGATTAATAATGAGAATGTGCGTGAGTTCGAGTTCGAATTTTAAAATTATATTGCTGGCAAATGTCACATTGCCTCTCAATGATTTTACATTGTAATGTTTTTATGTTGTTGTTGTTGTAGCGGCTACAACAACCCCGCCCAGATCGGTTGGTATCTCAGTCGTTATCGTCAAGTTCCACTAACGGCAACCCTAGGAAGCGTGCAGCTTCTGCGGGGTATGCCCATAGGGACAAGGCCGTTAGGGATGTCGGGTTTTCCGGGCATGCGAAGAGATGTTTCGAGTCATGTGGGGTCTCTCCGCATGCCGGACATTCGTTCGGCACATCCTCATTCAACCTACTCAAGTAGGAGTTTAACCTGCTGCAGTAGCCGGAGCGAAGTTGTGCGAGTGTAGTGCGTGTCTCCCGAGGCAGATGAAGCTCCGTCTCGTCTATGTCCGGGGGTGGTGTGCCTAGAACGGCATTCACAGGTCTAGAGTCTACATAACTCGAGACTGAGTCCCTGTGAATGCCGTTCAGGGCCTGTCTGTAAGCTGTCGGGTCCAGAGGTTGCTTAATGAACCTCTGGACTTCGTCCGTTAGTTCATATAGATGCCTCCTGACGTGCCTAGGCGAGGGCTCCTCTGCAAGCAGCTGTCTGCTTGGGTGGCCACTTCTGTGGCTCCCGATCAGGAACTGCTTGCAGAGCATTATATTATGCTCCTTTACAGGGAGCATTTGCGCCTCGCCGTGCAGGTGGTGTTCAGGCGACATCAAGAGGCATCC
>NW_016157278.1:234492-235422 GCF_001687245.7 Rhagoletis zephyria | reverse complement strand
GCCCTATGGACGGACAACTTCTAAGATACTTCGCCGACCTAAACGGGGTTAGATCGCCGAAACAACAGCCCTTGGTCGGGTGAAACCCAAGTCATTCCGGTACGTAGAACCGGCTGTCGTGGGAATGTAATGTTTTTATCATGATTGTTGCTTTCAACTAAAAGTTGCCTGAAAAATCGACTCATGCAAATTCCCTATTACAGATTGTTTGCGAATAGAAACTTATTTAAAGCACACCTTGAACTTAATGTATTTAACATTAGTTTAAATTTTTAAATTTGGTAGCACTTAGTGTTAGTGGTGTAGTCTGTAAGAATATTTTGTATTCCAAGACTGAAATAAATAAATAAAAATATTTAGTAAAAAAACGATGTGCATTCATTTGTTTATGAGGAAAAAATGATATATTAACGAAAAGTAATTGATGCAGTGTTTATATAAAAAATGTGTGAATGAGGAAATTTTAACAAATAACTTTAAAACTGCAATCATTGCTACACAAAATGTTAAAAGATATCGGTCATTGAGCACTTCCTCAACACTCCCTGCGAATTTCGTTAACAAATTCGCTTTACTTTGCCTGAAATAGGAAATGGTGCATTATTGGAAATCTCAACCTCTCTGAACTTGGCAGGACAACTTTTTCTCAAAGCAAAAATTCCTATCGCATAATTTGCCGTTAATTATCCGTAAATTATCCGTGAAAAGAATAATTTTACCGCGGACATATTTTAAAAAATATCGCGTGCCCTGCTAACTTCCGTGGAAGTTAGCAGGGCACCTTCTGAAAACCAATGAAGGAAACCAGCTAAACCAAAACTAACTATCTGATAATTTGCCGTAAATTATCCGTTGTTTATTCGTGAAAAGAATAATTTTACCGCGGACATATTTTAAAAAATATCGCGTGCCCTGCTAACTTCCGTGGAA
>NW_016157278.1:228893-233869 GCF_001687245.7 Rhagoletis zephyria | reverse complement strand
TTTTCACGGATAAACAACGGATAATTTACGGCAAATTATCAGATAGTTAGTTTGGGTTTAGCTGGTTTACTTTATTGGTTTTCAGAAGGTGCCTGGCTAACTTCCACGGAAGTTAGCAGGGCACGCGATATTTTTTAAAATGTTTCCGCGGCAAAATAATTCTTTTCACGGATAAACAACGGATAATTTACGGCAAATTATCAGATAGTTAGTTTGGGTTTAGCTGGTTTCCTTCATTGGTTTTCAGAAGGTGCCCTGCTAACTTCCACGGAAGTTAGCAGGGCACTCGATATTTTTTAAAATATGTCCGCGGCAAAATTATTCTTTTCACGGATAATTTACGGATAATTAACGGCAAATTATGCGATAGGAATTTTTGCTTTGAGAAAAAGTTGTCCTGCCAAGTTCAGAGAGGTGAAATCTCAGCCTTTAGTTTTACTAAATACTAAGTCATCTACATTTTTTAATAAATTTGACATTGTAGAAAAATATTACTCAAAAAAATTTTGGTAGTTTTGGTTGATTTTGGTAAGAAAAAAATGTGTATGTAGCAATACTGTATGCAAGGAACAAAAATAAACTCAACAAGGGTGTTTTATCCGATGAGTCGTTACTCATGTTATACGATTAAATATTTCGGTGTGTATCTCAGTTTTCCTCTCTACATTTTAACACCCTGCTTTCTAACCGGTCACACCCTTGAGGACAAAGTAAAGTTAATGTACACTTCAAAAATTTAACGACATTATACACAAGTTAGGAAACTCAAACTATTTGGGTTTAAAAACTTACCTCAAATCCCTTGGATTGAGCCCAGATGTTGCCATCATGTCCAGCAATACAAGCCTTTGTTACACAGTGCGAGGCCAGTAGTTGGTTGTCCACATAATCTTGCCAGCTCATTTTAGTATTTTTGTTGTTTACTGTAGTGGTATCTATTTTATTTTCAACAAAAGGTCGTTTGCGTCACTTTCTCGCAAAAAATAAACTAGCACGGTACCAATTTAATTCTTCTGTTGCGATACTCAACGTTAGCCTTACCTGTAATTATTAATATCTGCTAGTATCAATAAATTTTTGACCTACATATATAAAACAAAAAATAAATGATATTCACGTACGCGCATACATATATATTTATTCTTGTCCATAAAAGGGATTATTTTTATATAAATGCTACTGAGGTGTACATAGAGTATGAATCACAAAACACAAAGTGCTCTATTTATAAAAGCTTTGTCGGTTATTGAATATCTTTATTTTTATTAATATCCGTTTTCTTTTCATGCACGATATTGATACCATGGTATAATTATTTCATTAATTTGAGTAAATATAATTATATGAAACATCTCGGAACAACCTGTCGGCCAAATATCGAGCCTCCAATTTCCTGCTGAACTCCAGCCTTTTCAGGCTCAAACAAATGTAACCTTCAGGCGAGTGAATACTAACAAAATTGAATGAAAATTTTCAATTTGGTGATGGTGCCATCGTTGTGGACAAACGAAAACCCACGACCGAAGTGTCATCGTATCGTTTCACTCAACTCAATTCATTCCACGAATGGAACAGAGTGAGCAGAAAGGAAATTAACTCATCTGGTGAGTCAGCACAGCGCTAATTTTCTTTCTCAAGTTTCGCAGCACCCTAGATATTCTGGACTAAATTGAGCAAATTTAGTTCGTGTATTCAAATTTTTTTTCGGTAAATTATACAAATTCTTTATATTTGATAGTCGCTGAAAACTACCATAAATGGCTTTATTCGTAGCAAATAAAGAACCTAGATTTTAAAAGCTTATGAAGTGAATTTTTAATACATATTTTCGATTTATAAAGCATATGTGTATGTAGGTTCTTTACTTTTCATGAATTAAGGGTGTAAATGTTTCAACAGCACTTATTCTGCAGCTTCATTTGAAGTCTTCATATATATGTACATACATACATATACATATACACATATATGTATATATATATATATATATATATATAACTAGAAACTAATGTACCGCATTTGACTTTATCCCTAATCACATTGAACTCAAATACCAAATAACCTCAAAACTAGGGCACATCGCAAGGTAAACTGCTATTTACTCATTTATTTTATTTACCAATTATGTTAAACAAAGATCACGAAGAAAATATTCCAAACCCGCTCCAACTAGTACGATTGCAAATGATTTCTAATCTGACGCATGCCTTCGGTTTTCTTTTGACGTCGGCAAGGAATATTCGGCAAATGGTGCTGCCATATCGTAGTGTATTCCACTTTAGTTTTCGTGTAACCGGCCGGCCACACGTGGAGTATAGTCAAGATAGATAAATGCAAGACTGCGCATTCTCGACGGAGACGCCATTTCTAGAAATAGAAGAGAAGTAAACAAAGCCGAATATTAGGACAAAAGAAATCAGAAAGGGATTTTGTGGGTTTATTCAAAAAGTGAAATGAATATATCTTATTAGTATTTGCAATCGGGGAATAGTATACAAAATTTTCCATCACTGGGTAAAATATAAATATTCCTTATTGAACGGTATCTTTACAGTCCGTTTTATAAAGTGCACATTTAAAGCCCTATTCGCGTGTGGTCACACTCGTCAATTGTTATTATCGTGTCATCACCTGTTGTCATAGGTATGCACATTCGATAATGACAAGCGAAAAGCTCGTTTTATTTGCCAACTGCGACGAAAGTTTCTCTATAGTGAAACAGCTGTTCCTTGTTTACATTTTAATTGTTCTTTTTGACCGCCACTGCAACAGACGGGATTTCTTTTAAATAAAATACACCGCAGAAATGGATTACGAAATGCCGGAAAAGTGAGTAATTTTATAATAGGAAAATTTATTTAATTTTATTATGAATTCGTGTAATAACAGGTGAAAATATGAATGCACCACACAACAGCAGCTGCAGTTTTGTGAAGACCACCCCGAATTGCAAACGTCCAAAAAAACTGTTGTCTCGGAGTTTCCTCAAAAGTCTTCTTCTCTGTATAATTTCATCTTGCTCGACAATACTAGCTGCGTACAATAGTTATTTCCTCCATGAATATGCAAATAATAACTTTTTAACACACGTATTTAGGCAAATAAAATGGTTTAACAGTTTTCATTTAGTAAAATTTTTCAACTTTTTTCTGCAAAATTAATAAAACTGAAAGCATTAACATATGTTTTAGCGTTGTCATGTACGCAATAGGTCATCACAAATATAATAGCAATTGTCACCGTTGGAGTTTTCAAATTGCCCTCTGCTTACCTAAACGTGACAATTGATTATAAACATGACAATAGTTATAGCGGCGAGTTATGTCAGTGCACGCGAATAGGGCTGTTATTCATTGTTCCGCTGTGTCGGGAGCGCGCTCTACAATTGGCAGTGATTCACAATGCAGAGAACAAAGGTGACGCGTCCGACACACCGCTATTTCGTCGATTTTTACAATTCTGATCTGAAAGGAAACGATGCCTCAGAAACTTTAACTGCACTGAAATTCACTATACTTCCACAAAAATAACCCTTTTTCAAACTTTTCATGTTGACAGCCCTATTCCCACATTATTGACAAAATTCATCGTACTACGCCTAAAACACAATTAAACATTTCCCTTTTTTATACCGACACATGAAGCGTTTTGATCCAGTTTGCAGTGATTCAAAACTTATGCGTAAACCAAATTTCAATACGATCAGAAATTCAAAAGTGTATTGACTCGAATTTGTTTTCAAATCCGGTTTTTCTTCTTCAAATCGGTTTGAAAACACGTATAAGCACATCATTCATTTGACTCGAAGCGAAAATAAGTTTTTTTTTATACCGTCCGTTTTGAATTATAATTATTATTTTAATAAATTTGAATTATTGCTCCCTTCCATTTCGGTGAACCGTGCAAATTTATTATTAAAGAAATTTCGAATTAAAGCAGCAATTTTGTTACTTTTGAATACAGTTTCAGCGAGTGCGCTATAAAGACACAGGTATAAACTTCTGAAGGAAATATAGAAATTTAGAAAATAGGCTCTTCTAATATTTTCTTTTAACATCCAATTCGGCTTTGTTTACTTTTTTTGTACAGAATTGTTATCCGCGCAGGACGACGCTCAGAGCTCCGACCATATGGAGCCAGGTGGAAATAATAGTTAACTTGCTAATTTCGCTAAAACTTGACATGTGCTCTAATTTTGCTGAGAAATAGGATATTATGAAATTTGGCAAAGATGAGGTAATTGCCATCCCCTCTACTCTTGTGGGCAGAAACATTCAGCCTTATTCTGTATCTCGAACGTTAGGCCGCACGAACGATTCGTCTGTAGGCGATATCGTCACGGATTGCAAGTTTGTAACTCTGTCGTTCGTCTTCGTCTTGCCTTTACGTCGATTACGTTGCTATCGTCTCGGTTACGTTGAATGATGTTGCCGGATGTAATTTTGATGTACTTTCAAAGATTTTTTCTTAGATTTCTAATATTTTCAGCTTATTTCAATGCTTTTTATTTTAAATGGGCAACATCGGAATTGTTTACATTTTGGTTTTGCTTAAAAGTGTTTTGGTTGTGTTGCGGAAAGAATATAAGGAAAATCTATTTTAAAAAATGTATGCTGCTATAGCGCTAATGGACGCCGAGGAATCTGAAGAAAGGGAAAGGCGGATACAGAGGAGGAGATTGCGAGACCACACCAATGTAATGGAACTACCTGAGACTGAGTAAGTTCAAGATTAGCCAATAATTTTTGTATGCTACAATGTATTCTTTTTTAGATTTGTTGCAAATTTCCGAATCAATAAGGAAATATTCCAGTACATTTTAAATGAATTACAAGAGCATATGGCTCCATCACATAGAAGCACCCACCTATCGCACCAGCTGAAACTCGCGACTTTTTTAAGATTTCTGGCCACCGGCAGTTACCAAAAATCTGTTGGTAACGAAAATATTTCGTCGATGGGGCAGTCAACTGCAG
>NW_016157278.1:218546-227356 GCF_001687245.7 Rhagoletis zephyria | reverse complement strand
AAAAAAAAATAGAATTCAATGTCAGTAAAATGGAAATAGTGTGAAAACATTTATCTACGACATACAATGTATGTACATATGCTTAGTTTCTTCCATTCGACGGCCGTTCTTGTAGGTGGACCATGAGAATTAATTTTCCTCATAATTTCCTCCCACCGCTCCTCTACCCTTCCTCGATCAGAACCAAACACTGCAACACCTCTGGCCAGGTCAGGATTTCTCTCCATTTCTTTAACTAATACCTCAAATTGTGTGGTTGTAGTTTTTTTCAACGCTGCAAGCATAAATATTAATATATTTTCTTAAATCAAGTTATATTTTTTTATCTTCTTACTTTTTCTGGCAGAACCCTCCATCTTAACGATCACTAATAACCTTTCGTCTGTTTTCAACGATTGTCGTCTCACTTTCGTCTCCTATTCGCGTTAAAAAATTCCAAACTAGACGAACAACTACGTAACGATCAGCTGTTTTCGTGCTGCCAGACGATTTC
Organism: Rhagoletis zephyria; assembly: GCF_001687245.7. Lineage (NCBI taxonomy): Eukaryota > Metazoa > Arthropoda > Insecta > Diptera > Tephritidae > Rhagoletis > Rhagoletis zephyria. Next base: position 226,863 of record NW_016157278.1, on the reverse strand, counting down.
GACTTACATACTACCAACGCACGAACGAAACGTCTGGCAGACGAAACGAACGTTCGCTTCGAGATACATAACAAGGCTGATTAACTCGTATCCGATTTCGATAACATTTACTTTTAAACCTCTATTTTATTAGAAAACACTAATTATAAAATATAGATAAGATTGGAGCACTATAACAGGTACAACAAGTTAAAAATGTGGGACCAATCATTAAATGTGATGGAATTTTGGATAATTTTTGTTTTCTGGTTTCCACTCTCAGAAAAGGAAAGATTATACTTAAAAATTGCATTGGTGTTAATATTTACTTTTCTCCAATATTTGGTGTGATTTTTCATTGTTCGAAAAATTTCTTTTCTCTTAATTCTTTTCTTTTAATTGAAAAATTAAGCATATCACAAATTACATATTTTTGCAAAGTGGCGCGAAGAGAGATGATAAGCTCAAAAACTACATGAAATTCTCTAAACAATGTGTCTAATTTCAAGACCGGTACTCACACTTATTTTTAACTAGCAGACCCGGCGAACTTCGTCTCGCCCAAAATTTTTATTTTTTTATTGAAGCTTTTTGGTCCAACATTTTCACCAACAATTCACGTTTACGATTTTCAGGCACATTCATCTGCTAAGATTATGGTTTGTGGGTAGTTTGCCGCTTTTAATAACCTAAAGAACAAAAAAAATAAATAAATAAGTGTTATATCCGTGAAGAAGTTCTTGAAATTCTCCAACTGTGCAGCATTTGATAGAACGGTTATTCGCGCAACGAAATAAATTTGAAGAATATAGTGAATCTGTCCTAGAAGCTCTACAGTATAGTTGGTGGCAATTTTAAAATGGGTGCGAATCATTGTTCTACAGAAATGCAATATACATACATATACTTATTTCAGACGAAATACCTTAAAAGCTTTACGCATAATAATATTCGAAATTCATATCCATTGGGCCAATCGTAACACAGGACAGTTCGATATACTCAATGGCGCAACACGTCGATTTAATCTGACCTTCATGGCACATTTTCTCACTTGCCTATTTTTAGTAATAACTCGACCTCAGCGCCACTTGGCAGCACGTTTTTGCAATAGTATTGCTCTTACCATTTCCAATACTCAACTTCAACAAACTCAACTACAGCGCCAACTGGCGGATAAAATTGTGAAACTAAACCGTCCGGAGACCCACTCAAACAAACATAGAAAATTTTGTTAAAATCCGTACAAACATTTAGGAGGATTTCCCTCATAAACACACCTACAAAGGAATTATAAATACATTCAAAGATAGCTAAAAGTCTGTACGTTTGTAGGCCTCACGCCCCCTTTTCAAATAACCCCAATTTTCTCCATGAGTATGGGCTTGATTTCATATATAAATATATAAATACATATCTCCATACGAAGTTCCTGTACTGTACCATGAATACTTTCAGAGATATGCAGTATAAAAATTCGGTTTGTATGGGAGGTGCCACGCCCCCTTTTCCAATAGTTTCCATTTTTCTGTACGAGTATGCGATTGATTTCATATATCTCCATACTAAGTTCCAATACTCTACCATGGACATTTCCAGTGATATGCAGTATGAAAATTCGGTTTGTATGGGAGGTGCCACGCCCCCTTTTCCAATAGTTTCCATTTTTCTGTACGAGTATGCGATTGATTTCATATATCTCCATACTAAGTTCCAATACTCTACCATGGACATTTCCAGTGATATGCAGTATGAAAATTCGGTTTGTATGGGAGGTGCCACGCCCCCTTTTCCAATAGTTTCCATTTTTCTGTACGAGTATGCGATTGATTTCATATATCTCCATACTAAGTTCCAATACTCTACCATGGACATTTCCAGTGATATGCAGTATGAAAATTCGGTTTGTATGGGAGGTGCCACGCCGCCTATTACAATAGCTCCAATTTTTCTCCAAGAGTATGCAATTGATTTCCCATATCTCCACACTTCCAGAGATATCCAGTATGAACAATTCGGTTTGTATTGGAGGTGCCACGCCCCCTTTTCCAATAGCTCCAATTTTTCTACAAGAGTATGCGATTAATTCCGTTCTTCTCCATACCAAGTTCCAGAACTCTACCGTTAACACTTTCAGAGATACGTACTATGAAATATTTTGCTTTTCTCCAAGACTATTCGATTGATTTCGTATATCTCCATACCAAGATCCAGAACTCTACCAGGAACACTTTCAGAGATATGCAGCATGAGAAATTCGGTTTGTAAAGGGATGTTCCATGCCCCCTTTTCCAATAGCTCAAATTTTTCTCCATGAGTATGCGATTGATTTCGTATATCTCCATACGAAGTTCCAGAACTCTACCATGAACACTTCCAGAGATATGGAGTATGAAAAAATTCGGTTTGTATTGGAAATGCCATGCCCCTTTACATATAGAATTTTTTAAGCCTAAAACCATACTTGGGACACGTGCGGCAGGTGTCTGAAGTTTCAAAAAAATCGGTTCAGCCGTTCTTGAGCTTGACGAACACTAAAGAAAGGGCTTCAAATATATGTATTAGTATAGACATATTATATATGTAGGTTTTACTTCTCTTTATTAATTTATATTAATTAATTACAAAACTTACAAAACTATTAACAAAGGTTAGGACCACAAGTGTCGGGAAAAAGATGAAAAGCGAATGAATGAAAAGATTTTGACATTTGTTAAAGTTACGTTGGCTGTGATTTGTGCTGTTGGAAGCTGTGCCGACAACAGAGTTGCCACAGTACTCCTCTCGGGGTAAGTGCGTCGGAATGTTACTATTGGTCGTGTGTCAAAAAAGCAGGTTTCATACGATCGATCGAAGCTTTTGTTTCCCTACCATTCACATCGATTACGTAGTACTTTTGCCGTCGTCTCACAACCCTGTACCGACCCGAATACGGCGGTGACAGTGATGGTCTTATCTGGTCATCTCTCACAAAAACCCGGTCGCAGGTTTTCAGTTGCAGATGGACAAAAGGCTTTCGAACAGAATGCCAGGCAGTATCGACGTTTTTAACGTCCGATGCCACCGCTCCACTATCCCATTTTTTTGCGGATGGTACGGTGTTGTGCGTAAAATATGGACTCCCAATGCTTTCACGAGCTCCTGAAATACTGAGCCTATGAATTGTCGTCCCAAGTCGGAAGTGATATCGACAGCAACTCCAAATCGCGCAATCCAGCCGTTAATTAGCGCTCGTGACACGGTACATGCCGTCGAGTCAGCGATAGGAATAGCTTCTGGCCAACGCGTAAAGCGGTCGATAATAGTCAGACAGCATCGACATCCATCTGCTAACGGAAATGGTCCGACCACGTCGAAACTTCCGTGTTATAAACGGTCGTATACGGTCGTTGGAGATGTCACAGTAAGCACTGCGATTGCTGAAAGGAAGAGCAAAACGTTTAAGATTTAACGAACTGGTACTACCTTCACCCAGAAACATTCTGAGTTCCTCGTCGTGGCTCTGATCTTCCGCTAGCTCGTCGTAGCTTATCGGAGGTGCGTCGATTTGTTGAACACGATCTTCATTCTGCAGACTGATATCGGTTTGGACCACTTCTGAATCGACACTGTTCCGTTGTATGCGGGAAAGAAGATCAGCAACGATGTTACTTTGACCTTCGACAAATCTTATGTCTGTTGTGATTTGACCGATAAAGTCCAGTTGACGCGCCTGTCGATCTGACGCCTTATCGAGCTTTTACTTAAAAGCAAAAGTCAAAGGCTTGTGATCGGTGTAAATATGGCAGCACCTTCCTTCGATGAGATAGCGAAAGTAACGTGTCGCTAAGTACATGGCGGTCAACTCCCTATCATAGGTGCTGTATCTAGACTCGGCGCCGGAAAATTTGCGTGAAAAGAACGCAAGCGGTTCCACCTTATTATTGGTAATCTGGTTTAGGACGGCACCTGCAGAAAAATTAGAGGCGTCAACCCATAATGAAAGTTCGGCGTTTGGTGACGGATGCGCAAGTAAAGCGCAGTTAGCTATTTGTTTCTTACATTCTTCGAAACAGTGTATGGTTTTTGCTGTCCATTCCATTGTAAGCTGGAACTGTCATTACGGAGGTTGCCCGGAACCATTTCGAACAGCGGTCCTTGAAAGTTTATCGCATTTTTCAAAAACCGACGATAAAAATTCATCATCGCCAAAAATCGCTTGAGCTCTTTGGCGACTGTGGGTAGCGGGTACTCCACCAGTGCTTTTACATGATCCGAAAGCGGGAGTTTACCTTCGCCAGTGATACGATGGCCGAGAAAGTTTAGCTCCGTCACGCCAAATTGTGACTTGGCAACATTAATCGTCAGGCAATTTTCTTTTAAGCGATGAAAAACTGTCTGCAAGTGCTGCTCGTGTTCTGCGGGTGTTGTCGAAGCGATGCAAATATCGTCCAGATAAGCAAAAACGAAGTCTAGACCTCGCAAAACCTCGTGAATTAACCTCTGAAAGGTTTGCGCCGCGGTGCGCAAGCCGAAGGTCATGTAGGTGAATTCGTAGAGTTCAAAAGGCGTAGTAATCGCCGTTTTGGCTACGTCATCAGGATGAATAGGCACCTGATGGAATGCTTTCTGAAGGTCAATTTTGGAGAATATGGTTTTTCCGTTAAGTATAGCAGCAAAATCTTGCAAATACGGAAGCAGATAACGATCCGGCACGGTGTTGGCGTTCAATGCGCGATAGTCGCCGCATGGTTTCCAAAATCCATCCGCTTTCCTGACCATGTGCAGTGGACTTGCGCAACTGCTGCACGCCGGCCGGCAAATTCCCAACTTCACCAAGGTTTCAAATTCTGCGCGGGCGGCGTTTAGTTTCTCTGGAGGTAAGCGGAGGGGTCTTGCGAGCACGGGTTTACCGGTTGTCTCGATGCGGTGCGTTACCATTGATTTCGTTTTTGCTCCAGGTTTGGGACTACGTGTTATTTCCAGGAACTGCTTCAGAATATTGAAATAACGCGTGCCAGCGTCAAACGTTTTGACCCCAGCAATGTTGGTGTTTTCCAAAGCACATACAGCTTTAAGTGAAGTCAAACCGTCATGCAAGCATTTGCGCTTCACATCGACTATGAGGTTGAAATTTGCTAAAAAATCTACACCTATAATTGCATGGTTTACGTCTGAAATTAAAAAATTCCAAATAAATTCACGGCGTAAACCTAAACTAAGCTTTATTAGAACTTGGCCGTACACATTTATAAGGTGACAGGTAATAAGATCAACGGAAATAAGGTCAATTGACTTTATTCCCACCCTGCTGCGAAATAAAGTCAATTGACATTATTACCTTTTTAAAAACGAAATAAAATCAATTGACATTATTTCTCTTTCAAACATTAAATTTGCTTAGCTTCGCGGCGGCGCGCCTCAGCATATAATTTGTGTTTCAAAAGTGTGTGAAAACCAATCTATTAACTTATATGATCTCGGTTCCGATATTAAATAATCAATAATTGTTTATACCCGCATTTTGGCACATTGGCTCGTTGAATGTGCCATCTAATAAATAGTGTCGTCGTTCTCCTTAGCTGCTTTTAAATGACTGCTGGCGGAGACATAAATACAGTGTAAGAAAATTCTTTTTCTGTAATTGTTTCCTTATAGAAAGGTTGGGTTCTTTTCCACCTTAGACATTCCGAATTCGTTCAAAATATACTAATTTAAAACACAGAATTCTTTCAGTGCTCCTCCGGGGTTTTTGGACATGTACTGTTTTCTTCAATTTAATAGTGTGCGCAGGCGTTTAGTTTTTCGCATCGTGTTTTTACATATTCGTAATTTAAATTCTTTTTTTAATATAATCAATTGGAGGTAGTTCCTGACTGAGTGTGGATTAATATCACAACACTGAGGATTTGGCAAAAGCTTTTTTCATCTATTAAAAAACAACACTTACGGGGCAATGTTTATTGTAATAGGGCATTCGCACGAGGCGATTTTACAGGCAACAAAAGTTGAATACGTAGTTGAATGAGAAGTTGAAAGTGAAAAAGTTGCCATCCCTATTCAGACGAGGCGATTTTGGATTCAACACGAATCTTTATTTACATTATTGAAAATGAATTTAAATCGCAAAATTTTATCAATTGGCGTAAATTTGGTAAGCCAAGCGCTGATAGAAGTGCTTTTAGCGAAGCTGAAAGATAAAATAAGAGTAAAAAAGTAAAAAAGAAAAAAAAGTATGTATACAGAACAGTGTTGGCATTTTTGGTACAATTGTACTTGTTTGATACAATTTCATTTACAATATACGTTCCTACTACGCAGTACTTTTTAGTACAATTCTGTAATGAATACTAAAAATATATAGCTCTGAAAATTCACAGTTCGCCTGTTCGTATTTACATTTGTAAGTTTTGAAAAATGGCTTGAACGAACCAGTATAACATAGCCTAGCCAAATTTTTAAAGAAACTTTTCGATACTAAGTTTTATTAAAACAAAATGTCAAAGTCAGCTTCATATAGAAATAAAATCTTCGTTAGTTATAAGAAGAGATTTTCTTAAATAAAATACCTTTACGGCACTCACATATTGACAAGGTTTTACTATTTATTTTATTATTCTTTAATTTTAATTATCTGTTTATAAACTATAATGTATTCTTTAAGAAAAACTGTATAAACCCAAGATTAAATCTTTGCGAAACATCCAAAAACCAACATACAGTTGTAAAAATTTCGAGCTTTATTAATATTCTTTAGTTTTTCAATTTTAGTATAATAAAGTGCAAGTTTAAAGTAGCTGGAACTTACCGTGGAACTTGGCAATTTTGTTTTGTCGACGATGTCAGCCATTTTCCTCCATACGAAGTGTGTTCGACGATTTTTTTATATGGAGGAAATTAGCAACACCTTCATCAAAGAAATCTTAAAAAACTTAGTTATATTAAAATTTAATGGGCTAAAAGACCACACACTCAAAATAAATCTAGGAAATCGAACTAAATAGATAGAAATTTTTACGAAAGTGTGTTGGTTTTTTTAATGTTGCACAAAGTTTGAACCTTGGATTTGTACGGCTTTTCTTATAATATAAAGCGTATTTTTACAACAAATAATTAAAATTGAATAATATTAAGATAAATGGTCAGATCTTCTCGTAAAGTTTTGATAAGCACTTGAAATGCTATTAAAATGTCAAATTTTAGTACTGAATCCAAAGAAAATGTCTCTTTTATCCATTAATAATAACTTAAATATGCTTTTTGTTAAGATGTATACCTGAAAATGTGTGCATACATATTTGCGTTAAATGCAGTACATGTGCACGTGGAATCAATTTGTAAAAGTGTAAACTACGTAAACGTATGTACATAAACAATAAAACTTTCTCATGAATACCATAAATTCATTGGTCTTGAAGGGAATGTACTAAGAAAATATATGAATTAAAAAGTGTATACAATTTATAGCCGAAAAGTACATTTTTTGTATAGATTTCGTACTGAAGGAACAATTTAATTTCCCAACACTGATACAGAATGTAAACAAACACAGGGTTGCAAGGAAAAAAAGTTGAACGAGCTCAAAGTTGGCTGGCGACCAACTTTGTTGAAAGCGATTAGTTGAAAGGCCGTTCGGACGAGGCGATTTTTGCTTTCAACTAAAAGTTGCCTGAAAAATCGCCTCGTGCGAAAGCCCTATAAGAAAAACATTTTTTTCTATGAATCGACATACTTTAAGCATTGTTGACGCTATTTCCATTTGAATGAGGAAATAGCGTCAATGACTTTATTTCCAAATTTTTGTTGACTTTATTTCGCTTTTGAAAAGGTAATAATGTCAATTGACTTTATTTCGCACCAAGGTGGGAAATAAAGTCAATTGACCTTATTTCCATTGACCTTATTACCTGTCACCATTTATAACAGTGCCATTGGCGGCGAACAATTTCATTGATGTAGGCGATGTGGAGGCACACTTGCCAAAACGATGTTGTATTTTCGCGTGTCTCCAATCACCATAGATGCTTCGAACCAGAATTCGAGGGAGTAGAAGTATGCCTCGATGTTGCTTTCTGACAACGCCGGCAGAGGCAGCTTCGGCAGTGAAAGTGTGTGCATACTCTGCATACTCCTCGAATCTGGCGCTTGTATAACACTGCTGTCGCCATCCATTGTGCGTCGGGGTCACCAGTTGTAGGTTTTACTTCTCTTTATTAATTTATATTAATTAATTACAAAACTATTAACAAAGGTTAGGGTGACACGTGTCGGGGAAAAGATGAAAAGCGAATGAATGAAAAGATTTTGACATTTCTTAAAGTTACGTTGGCTGTGATTTGTGCTGTTGGAAGTTGTGCCG